>NC_142188.1:30797500-30987500 GCF_026936395.1 Plectropomus leopardus | reverse complement strand
CTTTTTGGGTTTGGGTTTGCTAAGAGTAAATGCAAAATTTTAGCAAAATGAAATCCAGTTTTTTGACATGCACCTTCTTCACTCTATGTAACTACTGCAAATAAGATTTTTTTTATCTGTGTTTTTGTCTCTCTCTCTCAGTTTATAGAGACATGCAGAGAATGAGCTGGGTCCCTGTAGAGCTGGTTCTTACAACAGGGGGGACTCCCAAACCTAATATCCACAACACAGAGCCTCCTGCTGTAAAGGTGAGCTTCATATGAAAATACACACTCTTCAATCATTGCTTTTATGAATATGATACAGACCGGCCATAACTTAAAGCAGCTGCATATCATATAGAGAGGTCACAGTGCTTTGTGGCTGCAGTGTAAATCTAGTGCAGGTTTATTTGGGCACTATATTTGAACATTAAACTGAAGGCTTGTAACGTGGTATGTGCTGGAATAGAGGATGCTGTCTGGGATGTCACTTTGTTTGGGAGGTAAATTTACTGTAGATGCAGCCTTTACTGTGCTGCATCTGATCACCATACTAAACTGTTACCCCTTTGCCTCCTGGCACAGTGGCGGCCACTCTGTGTGTGTGTGTGTGTGTGTGTGTGTGTGTGTGTGTGTGTGTGTGTGTGTGTGTGTGTGTGTGTGTGTGTGTGTGTGTGTGTGTGTGTACACTAAAGACCCTGATGGGTGACGGCACCGTTCAGCATCGTAACATAGCCGCTGGGTATGTGTGTGTGTGCGTGTGCAAACATGAATGTCAAAGATCTTTTACCCAAGCCCCCTCCCTACCTCCACCCACCAGTGGCACACATACACACACACACACACACACAAACACACACAAACACACGCACACACACACTTACAAACACCAGCATAGAAGAATGTCATGGTGTCAAGCTGAGTGACAGGAACGAGCTCGTCATCGGTTTTGACAGGTCAGGCTTATATCACTGCAAAGTGCTTTAGACATACACACACACACACACACACACACACACACACACACACACACAGGCTTATAAATATATAAAACAAGCATTAGGCTACATTAAGTATATTTGATTTTTTTTAAATTTTGATTTAAAAAAAATGTCTAATTTGTGCAAAACAAGCGCTGCTGTGGTAGTACAAGTACTTGTTGTAATGGTACTGGTGGTAGTGTCATTGTTTTTAGCTCATTTAGATCAATCTTGTTGTCATATTAGAAATTGATTTCACGTCTGTGATTAAATGACTTGTATATTACACATTGATTGAAAGCTCCTAATATGATTACGTTACATTAATTTCATATTATATTAGTAGAGCACTCATAGATAAGAACTAAATTTCATTTTTTGTGATTAAATCCCTTGTAGCTTATAATGACACAGCTTTTCCAGTTACTTGTAGATGGCATATAGATTTTATGTGACTATGATTTTAAGTTCACTGTTAAGAAAGTCATGATTCAAATTCACATCCTTAAGGTTAAAGGATAGAACCTGCAGCTGATATGGGATAAAAGAGCATTTTTCATACAACGGATGCAGTTCAAAGTGCTTCACAATAAATAATGCATCAGGCCCACACACACACACACAAACACACACAAATAAGAAAATAGACAACAAGATTAGACAACTGAAAGACAGGTGGTGATAAACAAAATATAACAGTCAAAGTTTAAAGTACAGAGAATTGATATAAAACAATAATTACAAGAATTCCATCAATTAAAAGCCAGACTAGATAAATATGAGAATGACCTGAATTTTATTTTTTTTATAAAGGGGAGAAGATCATTAGAAAGGAGGGAAATGAAAAAAAAATCAATCAGATATATAGAGCTTTTGAGGTAGGTTTCTTGTAACCTTGTACCAATCTCTTATTAATTTTAAGACTGCATTACAAAGGTTCTCCATGTTGTGTCTTAAAACTGATAAATCATCACCAGTACTTTTTATTCTTTTGTATAGACTAAATCCAATGTGACGGTGATTCCACTGCAAAACCTTTTAAGAAAAAGAGTTGTGGAATAGCCTAGGCTGATTTTTAACAGTGCAAATGCAGCTGATAATGGCAGATAAAGGAGGTGTGAAGGACCGAATATGTCATCCAAAAAAAAGGGGCCAAAGAGGGCGAGGAAACAATATGGCCTCAAGTTTATTTAACACCAAAACTTAACAATTCTATTGATGTTTTCCGAGGCTGCCAATATTCCTGACCATTATCTCATTTGTGCATGGGAAGCAGTCCAAGCAATAATAATTACTGAAAAAATAAAATAAGTAGAGGGCATTTTTTTCTGCTATAGCTTATAACAGGATTCCTTCATTTGCACTATTTAGCTTTTCATTAAGTAATATGTTTCCGTCTGATTCCTTTAATCCAGTTTCACTTTCAGTTGTGGTGCCAATTATACAAAAAAACATCTGTACCAAACCAAACCGCTGCCCTCCCATTCCACATCCCTACAGGACGAGGAGATGAGGAGCGTTTCATAATTGGAGGGATCGCTCTTAACAAGCACCGCGTTCATTTTTCTTCTCCCCACTACCAGGTTCCTCCGCACGTTCACCTCACCATCTCCTCATCCCCGTCATTTAGGGAGCGCTAATGTGTTAAATGCGAACAACAAAGACAGGATGTCTTGCCATTTTCTGCTTCCCCGCTGTTTCCCCACATTGCTGCAGCGGCTAAATTAGGCCGAGCCAAACGCAGAAATTAGAACGCTGGAGCCAGATGTGATATTTGTTTTTCACACTGCGGCGTCAGGTAGATGTTAAAGGAAAAAAAAAAGGAAAATCAAAACGGCTCCCTCATTGGATTTGGGACTCGTTTTGATTCGCTGATGGTGGCCAGCTAATCATTTGATCCTGTTAGAAGAAGTGAAGTGTTTGTGTGTTTGTGTGTGATTCTGCCAGGAAAGTTAACAACTGCTGTAAATAGGCCGGGGCTCTGTGTCTTGATTTGTGCACAGTCGCTGCTGTGTGTGTGTGTGCTTTTTGTGTGTGTGTGTGTGTGTGTGTGTGTGTGTGTGTCCTCACTGGCTGTTTCCCTATAAAAGCAATTTGCCCCATGCTCGGGCTAGGCAATGAGCAGATGCTACCATTGTAAATGATGATGCGAGGGGCCATAATAAAGAGTTGATAAACACAGAATTACTGCTGGGCCGTGGGCACGCAGAGAGAGGGAGGGGAGGAGGAGGAGGAGGAGGAGAATGGAGAGAGAAAGTGAAGACAGGGAGACACACATACACACACAGAATGAGACGGATGGAAAATGTAAACAGAGAGGCGTAGGCTGAAATCTTGGTGAAATAGGTAACCTGATGATGCAGGTAACCAGCTGGCACATTTAAACTGAGTCACAGTAAATGGGTAGAATCCTTTAATAAGCTCAGTCAACCTTTAGGGACTTTTTGATGCATTTTACCACTTTCCATTCTTCATTTTTTGATAATTTTGGCTGTGTTCCTGCATATGGATTGTGTATTTTTATTAATTTTGAGAATTTCCAACTCAGCTCCTACAATAAGTCTTAATCTAATAATGGTAAGTGCAAAGAACTTTGCCATCAAACTGCAATTTTTGACAGCCATCAAAGCATAAAAAGCATGCATTGTATTATCTCTGGGTGTCATTCTGGGCTTTTGACTTGGAATTTGTTATTTTTCCTTTTTTTCCACCTGATGTCATTTTTACCATATTTGGCATATGGAGAACATTCAGTAGATAGATAGCTGGATAGTTAGTTAGTCAGTTAGTTAGAAGCATCTATTAATAAACATACATACACATAAATAATACATACATGCTATTTCCACAGGGGTACTATGTTCACACAACAGCGCAGACTGTCACAATGCTTAGGTTTAGGGAACGAAGTCATGGATGGTTAGGTTTAGGTGAAAAAGGCACATGATTAGGTGTTGAAATAAAACACACACACACACACACACACACACACACACACACACACACACACACCCATACAGGAAGCGAACTCCCACACCAAAGTCAGTTGTTTGTGGGACCCCCCCCCACATGCCCTATTAGAACTCCTTATACTACATGGTCACTGGCAGTAATATTACCTGACACTGTCCTTCAGTGTTTAATGCCAGTGGTTTTGTCCAGCTGCATTGCGATGTTTGATACCAATTATTGGAAGCTCTATGGAGTTACCATGGACACATATTGATCTGCTCCCATGGAGCTTTTATGTGCATGGATGCAAGTCATCCATGCATAACTAATGACTACTGTCATCTGTCTATGTATGTTTCTATACCATGTTTTTTGTGCTTTATGTGTTTTTATTATTTTTTTTTTCCACTTGCTGCAACACAAATTGCCCTTTGGGACAAACCATGAATTGAATTGAATTGAATCGAATTGAAGTCACACCACCTGTGTGCTTTACATGTGGACGCATCCGCTGTCCACCAGCATATGATAACAGCACCAACGCTTTCATGTGTAGCCATCTGTGTGCGTTGCATGTAGATGCGCCAGTGTACAGTAACAATGCTACCATGTGATGCCGTCCATGCACGTTGCATAAGGACACGGAAGAAAGCTTTTGGCATCGCACTTGTACAGGGTGTCAACAGTCAACTGTCAAGTAGTTGTAGGTGGATGATGAAACCAAATTAAGTCTTTCAGACGTAATGACTGGACGGATGCTTATGTTGCTGCAGCACTCACTATTGACAAGGGCTGTAATGACATAGTCTGTAAATACTTGGTTATTTCCCATAAGTCATATTTTTATATGATAAGGTGCCTTTAAGAAAATATGTGGAAAATAATTTCTCCGATTTGATGAGACAATGTCATGACGTCAGGTTGAAGTGCAAGGATCAGGGTGAGCTAAACTTGTGGTTGTTTTTATATGGTGGGGAGTCTGAGTAAATGTTGTTCAGTCATGTAATGTCTCTTTTTAGGAAGCCATTCATTTGAAGTGATTCTCATGTTTCTCCCAGTGTATTCAACATAACAATGCATGGTCATGTTTTGTTAGACTATTGTTGTGTACATGCCATGCTCTAAATGCATTTATACATGCTCTTTGGCCATGAGGAAGCATGCATTTTATGGGGAAAATATTTTAGTTTTTCAAAATGATAAAATGTAACGTAGAATGACAAATTAGCAAGGTGCAAATTCAGTCTTTTGTCCACAGTGCAAAAGTTCAAATGTTGCCAGCCACTTATCACATAACTATTGTTTTTTAAGCTCACAAATCTTCTAAACACTTGCATATTTTACAAGCATTTTGGTGATAATTGTGCTAATTTTGTGCTTGCATATACAACATATTGCCAATTAGCAGCTGTACCCCTTCAACAACCACACTAAGAAATGCCTTTGCAAAAAAATATACAACATTTTACACCAAGGAATATATTAACAAAATACACCAACTTATTAATATTTTTTTTAATCCTCATATATTGCATTGTGCAAAAGTAAAAAATAGCATAATAGAAATCTGAAAAAAGTAGCTTCATAAAATAAAACATATAAAATAAATAAACAAAAATTAATAAATACAAATAAAATGAGTCTTATAAAAATCTGTATAAATATATAGTTAAAAACAAGTTGGCAGTGTTATATAATAAAATTCTAAAAATAAAAGGAACTTGATAAAATAAATAAATAAATATAAAAAATAAAATAAAAATGAATCTAGTACCAAAATCTGAAAGAAATACTAAAATGCATCGTATAACCTGTATGAAATAAAATTGGGCTCTGCCAAGTTTTTAGAAAAAAAAAAAGTCAACTGTGTTCAAATACATTAGAATTGATATGCATTATTGTTCTTGGAAATCCAGCTCTATTTCTTATCCTCAGCCCTCCCTTGCATTTTTTTTTTTTTTTACTTGGCCGGGTGTGTTTTGATGCCACTGTGCACCAAGTGCCTTGTAAATGCTATGACCCCTGACTCATAGGGGACCTATGAGCGTGTGTGTGTGTGTGTGTGTGTATGAGAGCGCGGCTATGTCCCCAGGATGTTAGTGAAAGGCCTGCGATGTGAGTCCTTTGAAGAGCCTGTTCACCATGTAGTGTATTTTTCTTCTTTGCCCCCCCTCCAAACATCTCCCATTCCACCCCACGTTTGATGTTTGTTGGACATTTTGTTCGCCGAGAAAAAAAAAAAAAAAAACAACAACACACACGCTTTCGACAAACCCACAGAAATAAGGACGAGCACTTTTACGGACACACACATGCATTCTTGAAAACCTCCTTAGAGAGGAGTAAGAGAAAGATAGAGGGAAGGCGAGGGGGAGGAAGAGGGAATGAAAGATGAGGACGGAGAGCAAATGCAAGGAAGATTAAGAGGGAGAGAGAGGAAGATGGAGAGCTAGAGAGAGAGAGAGAGAGAGAGAATCTCCTCCCTTCGGCAGCAGTGCTGGTGTCTCTTTCATGTCCTCCATGCTTGGATCTGAGGCTCTGTCTCCCAGCTGGGCCTGGTGTGCATGTGTGCAGCTAAGTGCTGGCTAATTTCCCCTCGGATCTCCCAGCCATAGCCTCTGATTTCCCCCAACCGCCCCACCAACACCACAGACACCACCGTCTCCATCCACCGTCTGTGTGAAGTGGGGCTAGGAAGAGTGGAGTCGGGGCAGTGATGGCCAGCCAGGAACACTTCTGTACAATGCTAACCTATGAAATCGAGACTGTACAGTACTCTGCTTTCACAGAGAGACAAATGAGACCACACTCAACCACCGGTCTCCCTCCGGACCTTCCACAACCAGAAATAAGAGCAATCGCTAACATTAGATATTTTTTCATCAGTCATTGTGACAGCGAACTCCAATGAGCATGATAAATACATTATGTCAGATTAAATGATCAGACAAGCAGTTACATTTTTATTATTATTATTTATTTATCGATTTTTATTGCGAGACAACTGACAAAACTAATAAACACCAACATGACATACAGACTGTGAAAGCAGGTCAGTTAACAAAATTTCCGGGTCAAGGATGTTGATTTGATGTTAGTGTATGCGGTGTGTGTGTGTGTGTGTGTGTGTGTGTGTGTGGGGGGGGCTCTGGCGCATGCATGCGTGCAAGCAAGTGCGTATATTCTAAACCAGTCATTTGTTGGAGAATTTGTTGGTATGTTGGTGATTTCTGTTTCTTTAGTTTTGACTTATCTGTCCCATGTTGGTTTGCCCCCAGCTGGCCTATGGTCGAGCTAAATTCAATATTCTCCTTGCTTCAGTCTATCCTAGGTGCAGATATGTCATTGTCTTGTTTTGGACGGCAGATGGCTCCAAAGTGCAATTGCATTTTTCAGGATTTGTCGCACCATTTTGGGGTTTTCAGTTAAAGTACTTTCTTGTGGTGCTCATTTCATAGATTTATCAATCCATTCTGTTTCCTCTGTCAGTGCACATAAGAAGAGAGGCACAGTAATTGCTTTTTGATTTGTGACCCTAAGTATCCTTGCAATTCAAATAAACAAACTTCCAGTGACGGGAACCCTCATCAGAAGAACTTTCATGGAGTGCAGAAATATACTGGTCCAGCATACATTTTGATAAATAAATGCTACATGGAATATGTTTATATGGTGCTTTTCTAGCCCTAGAGATTGCTCAGACACAGATCCCAATATGTAATATAACATTATGGCCAATAGGAGATATGGGTACCAATGTTTTTACATTCATTCACGCAGCATGGGCCTCATGTTTACAAAACAGCACATGGCAACCAACGCGGACCGTCACAATGGTTAGGATTGGGCAACAAAGTCACAGACAGTTAGATTTGGGCAAAAGAAGCAATTTTTTTCCTGCACTCAAGTGTAGGAAAAAAGAACAAAACAACACTTTGCCACACTAAGCAAACTCCGGACGCCTGCATGAAAGTTGGTGGTTTGTAGGACCCATCCACCTCCCCAGCTGCTCTATAAACACACTCTTGGTCCTTACATGACATGGTCTTATCTGATGCTGTCCTTCAGTGTCTCATACACACGTGGCCGGTTCCGTTCGCCTGCTTTCTGAAGTGATGCTTCCCATCCGCGTTTCATGTGGTTGCGCCCATGCTGTCTTCCAGCATATAATAACAACGACAAGTGTTCTGTCTGAGCGTGTTCTCATCTGTCCAACCAGAATGGACTCAGAAGGTGGCTTTTGGCATCACGCTCATATGCCGAAAGCACTGACATTGCAGCACTTTTTGATGAGTTCGGAGTTAGAACGGGCTGGTTTGTCCCAAAGACATTTTCTATTGTCCCTGAGAGGACTGGATGGCGTTAGTTTTGAGCCCTGCTTTTTAACCTGCACAAAATCGATGTGACACAAGAGAAAAACATCGGACGCTGCCATTTATGAATGTCATCTATTTTTTATTTTTTATTTTTCACCACCAAAGCCAGGCCTAACATTCACCACAGCATTTTTTTAACTAAAAGTTTCCACATATCTGCTAAGTAATAGCGCACAAATGGGACATAGTTATGATTTACAGACACATACAAAGCCTGCATTTCTTTTGGTGACTGTGCTGCACATTTCAAATGTTAAAATTGGCCCTATAACTGTAGCAATTATACTTTTGAACATATTTGCTGAGTGCTATGACAGTGTTATGACTGACGGCATTTGGGTTGCATCCTATCATTTAAATATCTACACATTTTCAAGAAGGCATAGTGAGCTCTGCATTATGACATATTTTCTGATATATTCCAATATCGTTTTTGTTAAATATACATAATGATATTAATATATAAGAATGAAATATTTACTACCTGGTTGAAAATGTGTGTTCACATCCAGAGAGGGAACATCCAGAGAGGGACACTGAGGGAAGCAGGTCGACTGGGAACTCAGTCAGCACTTTTTCTCGCGAGTGTGTGTTGTTTATGTATGCATGTGTGGTTCGTGCACACGATATATATTTATGTATGCACGGCCTGTGTTTGTTAGGAGCGTAATTCATATAGATGGCCATATTTTATTCTCCATCGGCATGTGCACATTAGTAAACTCTCATGTAGATGTTACAAATTGCTTTATTCATTCTGCGCACATCAAACAGAAATAACACTCAGTCCCTTTGTGGGAAGATGACAAGGAGAGGGAGGAAAAACAAAGGGTGGGAGGATGGAAGAAAAAAAGACAACAAATATGAGCGCTGCTTCTAGCCATGGCCGAGTTTCGAAAGGAGCCTGAAAAGGAGGAAACATTCCAATGTAAATAACAAAATGGCCACCTTTCATCAACGCTTATTTCATCCTGAGAAAAAAAAAAAAAAACAGAAGAAGAAAGTGATGAGACATATGTCTAAATCTGCGCTTGCAGCGAGCCTTTTGATATGGCAGAAAATGTCCCGGGGTTGGATGATCGACAATGTGAACGTTACGGCGTGCATTCTCAAATTTGACTCTTGTGCTTGTTTATTTTATTTTTATCTCTGTTTTCAGTCAGAATGCCGTTTAAGGACATTTTTCACACAAACAGGATAATGTGTGAAAAAGATGTTTTTTGCTCATCTGAAGTCACAATGGAGCATTTATGCCAAATATGGGAAGCGGGTTGAATGGTGAAATTAAACACGAAAAATCAATTTGGCTGCAGTTACAGTCAGCCACTATTGACTACTAAGCCACTATAGAAGCAAGGCAGCGGCTGCATTTATGCACAACTGCTTCTACAAGTTCTGAATGTGAAAACTGAATATATTTAGAAAAAAAAAAAGATTTATACATCTGTTCTTTTATGTTTTTTTCACCTTGTAGTTCATACTCACATCTGAATGTAAAAGCCAGGCCTCAGCATTTGTATATAGAGTCAGACTGCATGGTGCATATGTTGCTGGTAGGCCTTTTGCTTCTTCCTTTGGCATTTAACAGCATACTAGAACACCTGTAGGTGTATATGCTGCCTGTCAGGTATTTTGTATTTGTGCAGAGACAGTGTGCAGAGACATTGAATATTCTCATAGAATATAAAGATGGCTGCACCAGATTTAGCGTAGCGCTAATTTCCATCTGTAGTCCTCACATAAAAGACAGACAACAAAATGGAAGGATTGCATCGCTGGTACCTACTGTACTGGAGAAAAACAAGTACTGTCAGTTTTCAGTATTTTGGCATCAATTTTAGTACCAATATATTGTTTCTCAAATCTAGTGCTGAGTTAGTTAGTCTACGTGTCCAATATGTTGTCATGCCAACTCGTCGCAATAAGGCACATTCACATCACGTCCTCTCGTTAAGGCAAGAGAGACACGTAGTAAGGTGTAGAAAACAAAAAACAAGTAATCAAATAAAAACTCACATCCAAAAATCGATTGTGCGACCCATCCACCTCCCAACCTGTCAGCCTTATGAGCGCACTCGCACTCCTTATATTATGTTGTAACCAGCACTGATGCTGTCTTTCAGCATTTCATGTGCATGCGACCGGTTTTGTCTGGCCTCGTTCTCAAGTGACGCCTCTCGTGCTCGTTGCATGTGGAAGCGCCTGGTGCCATCTAGCAGTCTGCATGCATATAATAACAACATCACTAGTTCATCTGACACCGTACAGCCGCGTTCCAGTTAGATGCAGAAGGTGGCTTTTGGTGTCATGCTTGTATGCCAAAAGCACTGACAGAGCGGACATATCTGATGAGTTCAGAGCGTCGTGTTTGGTTTTGTCTATGCATCTTTGTGCACAGTGTTTGGCTGCACAATTAAATCAACTTTGTTGCTTTTAGTATTTTATGCATCACAGTGGTTATTCTCAAATGTGATACCAATGCAAACTGTCCTGCAGCATGTGTGTGTGTGTGTGTTTTTGTTTGCAGCCATACATTGAACTGTATCTTTTATTTTTGGGCAGAAGGAGGATAAAGGCCCTTGGTCCAATGGTCCATGGTCACTGGTGGTAGTAGAAAGATGATTAGTGGTAGTGATACAAATACACATACACATGCACAAACACACACACATGCAAGGTCCATTAGCAGGCTGGCCAGCTGTCAGTGAATATGTGTTTTGTCTGCCTCCACGGTTGTGGCCAATCACTAAGCCTTGTTTAATGCAATTAAGGAAGAAGCCAATACTGTGCTGTGATTGGCTCAAAGAAGCAAGACAGAGTGCATTTTACCTATAGAGACAGTAATTAGTACATGCTGGTCATTAGCGCACACACACAAACACACACACACACACACACACACACACACACACACACACACACACAAATGTACACACACACACGTACAAGACCAAGGATGGGAAAGCAGCCATCTGAGGGGTGCTTGGTTTGCTTTTCAGTCTAGCTGATATTAATAAGTGATGCATATACACACGTACATTTTTAAGTAGTCCTTTGCAGCTGTGTGTGTGTGTGTGTGTGTCTGTGTGTGTGTGTGGCAGATTTATTAAAATGACTTCTAAACATGGCCCATCTCTTTGAGCGTCCCATGAAGAGGTCCTGCAGCGAGCCTTTAAATGAAAGATCAGAGCAGATCCTTCCGAGATGCCAAACACGCACACAGACACACACACACAGACACACACACACACACACACACACACACACACACACACACACACACACACATGCCATAAACCACCCCCTCCCAATAATCCCTCTCACTTCTAATGGTAGCCATTTGTCATTCATTAAGATCAAAATGCTGTTTTCTGCCAGGACAAATTGCAAAGCTATTCCATTCACAGCTTGAGAAAAGGCCTGAGACTCTGCTGGGCTTCTCTGGGCTGTTAAAACGCCCGAGCAGTGCCCGGCTAATGTGGCTAACAGGCTCTGAGCTGTGTGGCGTGGTAATGTGGTGGGGAAAAAGATAGAGGAAAACATGCAGGGGAATTTTATTTTTTTGTGATTCATGTTTTTAATTCCCCCCATGATAAAATTATTGCTATGGTAAGGGCTCTTCCAACGGCTTGAGAACATCCCACAAACATATTTTAAGCACTTGTGAAATCCTGGAAGAACATTGGTGTAACAGATGAATGCATGTAAGGGCTTATTAGATGCCAAAGCACACTAGTTTGTAATACTCACAGACAGAATTTTACAAGTCTGAAACAGCACTTGTTTGGCACTTTTCTAGTCTTTTGACCACTCAAAGCGCTTTCACACTACGTCACATTCACTCACACATTCACACATTGGTGGCCGAGGGAACCGTACAAGGTGCCACCTGCTGCTCAGTAACAATTCACATGGACTCACACTCCAGTTTAGAGTTCAGTTTTTTAGTGTGTCCAGAGTCCATGTCCTGTGTGTGTGTGTGTGTGTGTTTTCTACACCTTACCGTGTGTCTCTTTTGCCTAAACCTAACCAGCCGTCAATTTGGTGCCTAATTCCAGCCAACATGACAGTCCGCGTTGTTGTGTGCGGCTTTATCCCACTATACATGCATTTGTTGATGTCAAAGTAGCAGCATACTACAACATCAAATATAACTACAGCATCATAAGATGATGTGGAAGGTCACTGACTGGTGACATGGTGATGAATTAAGATTGAGAACGGGTTCCGTTTGTTAACATCTTGGTATTTAGACGCAGAAGTCCACTGCAAAGCAGTAACGTGACGAGTTGGGATGAGAACATGTTGGACTCCTCATCTGAGTCTGACTGAGGTTAAACATGTTTGGCTGAATTTCTCTGAATTTTATAAACACTGCTGTTTCACTGGTAAATCTCGTGCAGCAGAGAAGTTGAGAAGCGAAACCTACCTAAACTAGTGGTTGTGGGTCCAGATCTAGAGTTTCTAAGTGAAGGAGATGGAGTTGTCTAGATCTGCTTCCAGACCATTTTTTTAAATGTATAAAAAAAAATTGCTGAGCAAAGTATTTGTATTGCTATATTTGTAAAACCTAACTAGAGGGTTTTTTCTTTTCCTAATTTCTTGCATTTTGCAGGGCATCTCTGGTCACGCTGCTCTTTGCCTTTTTAGTCATGTTTTTAAAAGGAATCAAATCAAATTGCTCACGTTTTAAGTGCTTGTGAAAAGGCATCTGCATGCAGCACAAGGAAACTGTATTTCAGGTTTCAAAGGGTTAAAAAAGAAATTTTGTTAGTCTTCGTCAGTATCTGCAGTAACTATTCCAAGTTATCTCACAATTCCGTTGTCCCTGTGTGTGTGTGTGTGTGTGTGTGTGTGTTTGTGTGTGTGTGTGTGTTAGTTATTTTAATCCGTGTGAGTGTGTTTTTACAACTGTAAGAATGTATTAATGTGCACTCTGAGCTAGTGTCTTTCCATGGTCTTTGTGTGTGTGTGTGTGTGTGTGTGTGTGTGTGTGTGTGTGTGTGTGCGTGCGCGGTGCAGGTGGGTGAGGGGGTGGTAATTAACAATGACATCTCCTGAGCCAGGTCTAGTCAGTGCTCTCCTCTCCTCATACGCTATATTTATCTCTCTTCTCTACCCTTCTATCATAGTTATTATCACTTCATCTCCGTCCTTATTTACCTCCTCTACTCGCTCCTCTCTGGCGTGCCTCCTCTTTTCCGTTTCACTTATCCTCTGGAAAGATATGATTAGAAATAGATAATAGATCAACAGATGCGGCACTACAGATGTTTCCACATACAATAGCTTGTATAGAAATATAGATATTCTCTTCTTTATTCCTCAGAGAGGGTTAGATAAAAGAGATTGATGTTTTAATCAGGATGTAGAAGGCTTTGTTAATTGGAAAATGACGTTATAATTTGACATTCAAAGGGTACATATTAAACTGTATATGGTATGTGCAAATGGTCCAGGTTAATTAGCATTTTCCTCTGATTTTGCAGCGGTGTGAAGATTGCATCATTCCTCGTGCCATGGAACTCGACAAGAGGAATGATGCAAATGAAGACTTCAGTCGGTGGCAGCTTGCCACAGATTTCCGACAAAGAGACACACTAATCAGTTGCCGAATTAATCTGAGCATCAATTTGATGTAATTGAAAATATGTGCACAATTTGACACATTTGAAGCATGGATGTCTCACTTTGTCCAAAGTCTGTACACAGCAAGGTCACATAATGAAAACAGGTCAGATTTTACAATTGAACTTTTTAAACCCATCCTGTGGACTTACACTGAAGGGCAGAACTTATTGTTATTCAGCATAGATAGTTAGTTTGTCTGTTTTTTGTTTTATTTTGGGTTTTTTTAACTCCTGCTAAAAAAAAAAAAAAACCTTTGTCTCACAAAAAAAAAGTAAAATTACCACAATCTCTTAACTCTGCATTAACATGGTGGTAGTGGCACATATTATGTTAAAATTATATACCACTGCCAAGGAAAAAGTGCCCATTGGAAAGTAAATTAGGATCCTGTGTCGTGGTAGATGCATAAATTACCTGGTTCAACAACGTCATGCAATGCCAGGTGGTAATGTTTGTTACCCAGCCCTTTTTCACTCGTCAAACACATCCGCTCTGTCTTGGTTTATGAGCGTGACATCAGAAGCCGCCTTCGCATCCAACCAGAACACGTTTGGACAGTGTCAGATGAGAACGCGCTCTAACAGAAGCGGTGCCGTTGTTATCATGCTCCAGTGGACGGCCGGATAGTATCGAGTGCGTCCACATACAATGCGCTTGGGTGGTGTCACTTAAAAGCGCTGCTGGAAGGAACAGGTGGCACACGCATGAAATGCAAGACAGTGTTAGCTAAGAATGCTGCAGTTAACAATGTGATATACGGGCAGATAAGGAGCTGGATGGGTCCAACAAACAACTAACTTTCTTGTGGGACTCTGGAATTTTGCTTCCTGTGTGGATGTGAGTTTTTGTTTTTACACCTTATCATGTGCCTCTTTTGCTCAAACCTAATAATCTGTGACTTTATTATCTAATCCTAACCACCGTGACAGTTGGCACGTACTGATGTTGAAACATAACGACTCGTGCAATATCATCCTACCATGTGCATATGTTGACAAGTTTGCTGAGAAGTCTCTTATGATCCTTTTCATCCTCTAACATTAATTACACAGATGATTTCTGAATGACATGAAAGCATTTTATATGGCATAAAATATTTTTTAATTTTATTTTCAATTGTAAGATTGATTCACATTTCCTGTTTTGCTGTAACTCTAATTTCCACCCGCATTCCAAAGGCATGCAGGCCAAATAGAGTGGCAACTTTTAATTCTCTAGGTGTAAATGTGTGTGTGTGTGTGTGTGTGTGTGTGTGTGTGTGTGTGTGTGTGTGTGTGTGTGTGTGTGTGTGTGTGTGTGTGTGTGTGTGTGTGTGTGTGTGTGAGTGTGTGTGTGTGTGTGTGTGTGTGTGTGTGTGTGTGTGTGTGTGTGTGTGTGTGTGGTGTGAACTCTGATATACTGGTGACACACACTACATGCTCTGGTAGGCTCCAGCCCTTTGCATTGTAACTCCGGTAGAGTGCTTTAAAATTAAAGGATGTATAAATACATATAGAACCATCCGAAGTGTTTTACTTTCTCAAACATTTTACAGAAAACATTTCTCAGACCCTGATTATAGTGTATTACACCAGGGCAGACTTTTCAATGACCTGTGAATACCACACTGGTGTAAACGATGATGATGAGGATGGGAAAAAACATCAAAAACAGAGTTACATAATACTACTGTGACTGATCAATGGAGTCAACACACTGCAGATCTGGACTTCAAATTTTGGTATTTGCAAAGTAAATCATGAAATGATAGTTAGTGTGTATTATTGACAGTGCAGTGTAACATGAGCAGACAGATGTCTTTGTTTTTAATCCATGTTGGCTTCCATATGAAACCATGATGAGATGATAATAACAGCGTTTAAATTGAACTCAATCTCTCTATCCGAAAATGTTCCCCACAGGCTTGTGTGTGTGTGTGTGTGTGTGTGTGTGTGTGTGTGTGTGTGTGTGTGCCTTTGACCTCTAGTTCTGCTCACTGGCCAGCAGAAGGCAGGGTTGTAGCATCCTTTGTATCCAACACACACGCACACATACACATATACCCCTTCTACACACCCCCACGTGTGCACACACACACACACACACACACACTGAGCCTTAGAACCCACAAGGCCCCTAAGTGTATGTGTGTAAGAGGAAGGGGTTGGGTGGGGAGGTGAAGTGAAAGAGTGTGTGTGCATATGCGCGCGCGCGTGTGTGTGTGTGTGTGTGTGTGTGTGTGTGTGTGTGTGTGTGTGTGTGTCTGGCAGTGATGGGGGAACATGATAACCTTGTCTTCGTGCAGGTCTAGGGGGTTGAACAGAGTGGAGCATGAAGTTTCAGCCCTGCCAAATCCTGCTTTTTAACTAGTCTCAGAAACACACACACACACACACACACACACACACGCACATTAAAGCCCCAGACACTGAGAAGCATGCAGCCAGGTCCAAATGTGTGTATGGGCATCAGGCCAATGTGTGTTTCTGTGTGTGTGTGTGTGTGTGTGTGTGTGTGTGTGTGTGTGTGTGTGTGTGTGTGTGTGTGTGTGTGTGTGTGTGCCTTGATGGAAAGCCAAAGAGGGATAGGTATAGAGGTTACAGAGGTAAACAAAGAAGAAGAAAAAAACTTTCAAAGAGGAAGAGTACATGAGGGTCAGTTTTTACATTTTTTCAAAAATCTCGAAAAAAAAAGAGGTCAATCGAGGCTAAAACGGAGAGAGTGCAAGAGGTAATGTAAGAGACCGATGTAGTGTGTGTGTGAGACAGAGCAAGAGTGATGAGGACGGAGAAAGAGGAGGAAAGTAAGTGGAAGAAACAAGCGAAGAGGAGGGGATTTGTGTGTGAGCCAGTGTGGAAAGACAGAGTGTGTGTGACATAAAGAGAGACAGAGAGAGAGATAGACAAAGAGAGAGAGAAGTGAACAGCGAGAAAAAGAGAGCAAGATAATGTGAGATGAAGAGGCACCAATGTGTGTAAAAAAGAGAGAGGGAAGGGGAGAGAGGTGAAGTGAGAGAAAAAAGTGAGAGGAAGAATATGTGTGTGTATGTAAGTAAAAATGAGAACGGGGGGGGGGGCATGCGAGTACAGGAAAGTGTCCCCCAGCGCCCACCTGTCTAGCTGTAATGGGAGCCAAATGTTGAAAGGCCTGGAAGTTACATCTCTGGCTTCCAGCAGTCAGGAGAGTCCGAGCGATGGGATCCTGGACTCCAAATAACTCCTGCTCACCACCGATTACATTTCCACTTCCTGCTCGCTCCCAAAGGCTCGGGTCAGCCAATACTTGAGACTTCTTCCTCCATTGTCTGTCTAAATGAGTTTGCCTTTTGCATATAATTGATGATGGGTTTTTTGTCACA
The DNA here is from genome assembly GCF_026936395.1 of Plectropomus leopardus. Lineage (NCBI taxonomy): Eukaryota > Metazoa > Chordata > Actinopteri > Perciformes > Serranidae > Plectropomus > Plectropomus leopardus. Next base: position 30,970,243 of record NC_142188.1, on the reverse strand, counting down.
CAGAGAAAGAAACACTGCACTTTGTCATGGTTGTATCAGGGTAAAATCTTACATTTTATAACTAACACTCTACAATTGCATCATTCCATTCTAGAACTATAACATTTCAGAACTGTGACGAATCCTAACATTCTTATACTGTCACATTCTAGAATCCCAGCACTCTGTACGCTGAATGTTGTGCAATTGCATTATAACATTCTAGACTGCAACATTCTATAATTACATCATAACATTCAGGACTATAAAATTTCAGAACTGGGACATTCTAGAATCCTAATCTTCTTAATTTGTCAAATTCCAGAATCCCAACACTGTTTACTAAACGTTTTACAATTGCATCATAACATTCTACAAACATTCAAGATTCGTAACATTCTTGAACTGCAGCATTCTACATTTACATCATGGCATTCTAGAACTGAAACATTCAAAAATGACATCACAACATTTTAGAACTGTAACATTCTGCAATTACATTACGGTCTAACTCTCTAGAACACTCAGAAATTTACATTCTACATCTTAACATTCGAGAACAATAACATTCTAGACCTTTAATATTCAAAAAATGTAACATTCTACAATTGCGTTATAACATTCTAGAACTATAGCATTTCAGAACTCTAACATTCTAGAATCCTAACATTCTTATACCATCACATTCTAGAATCCCAACACCCCGGAAGCTAAATGTTGTACAACTGCATCATAACATTCTAGAATTGAAACATTCTAAAAAAAAATACATCACCACACTCTTTGGCATTCTCCAATTACATTACAATATTCCAGAACAGTAAGATTTTAGAACCCAAACATTTAAGAGCTGTAACATTCAACAACCCTATCATTCTAGTACAAACATGGTTCTACAATTACCATGTTTCTAAAACTGTAACTCTCTAAAACAGTCACATTCTACAGTTACCTAGAAACGTGCTAGAACTGTACCATTTCAGAAATATAACATTCTAGAACCCTAACATTGTAAAACTGTCAAATTATACAATCCCAACACTCGTGAAGTTTCAACATTCTACAATTTCATCATAACATTCAACTACTATTACATTTCACCACCATAGAATTCTAGAATCCTAACAGTGTTAAACTGTCTCATTCAAGAATCCCAACACTCTGGACGCTAAACACTGTACAATTGCATAATAGGATTCTAGAGCTATACCATTACAGATCTGTAACATTCTACAACTGCAACATTCTACAATTACATTACTGCATTCTAGAACTGCTGCATCCTACAATCAGAGCACAACAACTGTAGAACTGGAACATTTTACAATGAAATCATACCACTGTAAAACAATACCATTCTAGAACCCAATAACTCTAGAACTGTAACATTCTACAACCAGATCATTCTAGAACAAACATGATTCTTCAATTACATTCTGAAATTTTAATTTCTAGAACAGTCACATTCTCCAATTACATAGAAACATTCTAGATGTGTAACATTTGGGAAATGTAACATTCTACACTTACAACATTACGGTCGACGACTGTAACTTTCTAGAAACCACATTACAACATTTTAGAATTGTTATATTTTACAATTACATCATAACATTCTGGATCAATACAGTTCTATAACCTTATCATTCTAGAACTGTAACCTTCTACATCCTTATCATTCTAGAACAAACACCATTCTACAGTTGCATCACAACAGTCTAAAACTGTAACTTTCTAGAGCAGTCACGTTCTACAATTACATAAAAACATACTACAACTGTGACATTTTACCATTCTAGAACCTTAACATTCTTAACAAACTGACAAATTCTACAATTCCAGCACTGTGGATGTTGCAAATAAGTTTCTGTGTCCAATGTAATGATATCTAACGTCCCCAACAAACACTGTAGTCCGATTTAGCCACTTAAGGTAAGGTAAGGTAGATTTATTGGTCATTTTTAAAACAAAGTTTGAAAAAGAAAATTTTGTCCTTGATCCTGCTACATCTTTGAGTTGAAAATTGACTAGAATCAGCAGCTACTATGAAGATTCCATCTGGTTGCTTGGTGATGTTGCTGCTGATGGCATTGTTCAGTTCCTGCAGTGCATTTTTTGAACTTGCATCAGAGTCCTTATGGATCCCAACAATGTCTGCCCATCCAGTGCAACAGCTTGATCTGCGATGTTAGGGGTTAATCATGACTCTGTGAAGATGTGTGCAGAGCAGTCATAGATCCCCTGCTGCTGAGTGAACCCAAATGACATCTCATCCACTTCACTCTCCTGCATCAGACACTAGACAGAAGAAGGCTCGGTAGAGGAACAGCTCCCGGTCCAAGTCAGGCAGCCTCACCGTGATCTTCTCACTCTTTTCATCCAGCGCTTTCAGTTTCATGTCTCCCCTCCATGTCTGGCGGGCTTGTTGGCATATGCCGTCGATGGGGACCCTCTCATGGTCTGCTGCATTCAGTCCAAGCCCCACATAACTTTTCCTGATGCTGATAAATCATAGAAAAGTCGTGCTTCTGCAGAAGGGGCCATGGTGTTAAAAAAATGTCACGTAAATGAATGAGCCTTAGACGCATCTCATCCACTTTTCTCTCCTGCCAGAGGACATTAGAAAGAAGAAGGCTTGGTAGAGGAACAGCTCTTGGTCCAGGTCCGGTTAGTCTCGCCCTGACACCGGCTCTAATCCTTCTCTTCATCTGGTGCTTTCAGTTTTGTTTCTCCCCTCTGGTCTGACTCGCCATTCGGCATAGGCCACCAGTGGAGATCCTCTCGCGGTCCGCTGCACTCAGTCCAAACAACAACATACAGTTTCTCCCGATGCTGACAAGTGCCACTTTATCATCGAAAAGTCGTGCCTCAGCAGAGGGGGGCATGGTATCGAGCAAATAGAAAAATATAGTGAAAATGTAGTAAGGATTGGCAGAGCTACCAGCTGCTGTAACTACATGCGCTGCCATCGCTATAGCAACTAACATAGCACTTGTTAGCAACCGCTTCTTTTTAAGATGTGTAAAACCTTAAAAGTTCAAAAAATGGGCTTATAAGGATATATTTTATGTCGCAGAACAAAACATCTAAATATCTTTAGCCTGTGTTAACCACAGACCTTATTTAAGGCATTTTACCGAAAACCAATTATAAAAAACCCACAGACTGAGACGAGGGAACCAGAAGTGCTAAAATGCTAACGGACTTCCGCGTTTTAGGAGTCATTACTTCACCACTCTAGAGAACCTGGTTTCGATCCCTATCCCTAATGGTGACTCCACCTCAAATACTGTATTTCTATTGTGAACCTTCTCAACAAGCAACTGAATTCAGCATGTATATGATAGATTACACTAACTCATGCCTCATTCCTTGTAACACAGACTCCCAGACTCTCACTTTATAAAATATTCTGCTGGTGCACTTTCACAAACTGTCTGGAGTCAAGTGATGATATCTAGAAACCCAGCTGATCTAGTCTGAAGATAATGCTGCTTGACTCAAGGTAATTCTTATATTTTTAGCTGGGAGTTCTGTACCTCACCGCATCTTGAACCAGGAAACATCACATCTGCTTTGAACTTTGTGAGACTGTCCTCAGATTATTATTATTTTTTTGTTACAAGTGCTGCCTCTCTTTCCCCGTAACTTCCCCCCTGCTCTAAACCCACTGTCATTTGATCACAACATGCACAGAGACTGTCCCACTGCAAATGATCAGACAGTCTTAGGAGTAATTGAGTATTCAAAGCATAAGAAACAGAGTCATAAAACTAGATATGATATTTATTTGATATGGAAATGTTTATACATATGCATCGCAGCTTATTAATTATTCATATTGTCTTGTTTTTTTTTTTCCGCTTGTCTGTGATATACATTATGTATTCTCTTCTTCCGACAGTCGCATCTTTGAAATGGGAAGAAGAAAGAGGTAGGGAGAAAAAAGGCAGGATCAGTGGTGTCTCTCACTTTGACTACAAAAGAGTGAAAGAGGAAAAACTTCATTATATGGGCAAGTGACAGAAAATGTGAAACATGACGACAGAGAGGCGCGCAGAATGAGGCTTTCTTTTTTTTTTTGCCCACCTCTGTTTCATGTCTGTGTCGCTGCAAAAACAAAGAAGCCATCTCAGTGGACCACACGATCCATATCTTTCACACACACACACACACACACACACACACACACACACACACACACACACACACACACACGTACACACACACACACTGACCCCAAATCTCATAAACAATGCTACCAACCATCAGCTGTCATTTTTATTCAGTGTCTTACTCTCTCCATAATCACCAGCACAGACAGTGAACTACCACCAAGCTTCTACACTGCAGTTAATGCCTTCATCGCTGGTGGCATTGTTCTCTCAGTATTTTAACATGCAAAACAATAATTAATCAATTATTCTTATAAACAACTGAAAAAAGCAACTCTTTTTTTCATGATATGGTGTCACAAGTAATATGTATTTTTTGAAATATATCACAAACATTCTTTAACCCTCTGAAACCAGAGCAATTTGGCTTAATTTATCACAAAAAAAAACATGGGAGGAAAGCAATGGGCAACAAAAGAAGAATTAACCATATATTAGCAAAAATTACTGAAAAATTGTACAGGAAAAATTATTTTTTAAAAAGTCAAATGAAACAAAACACACCAAACCTAAACCACAACACAACACAAGACAAAAAAAAAACAAAAGACAAGACAAAGAAATTAAAACAAAAAAACAAACAAACAAAAAAGTGTTTTTATATTCTGTAAAATAAATTTAAATATTTTGTAGTTTTTACCTAGTTTAAACAAAAGAATAGATTTCAAAATCTACTAATTTCTTACAATTTTTGGAACATTCATGACCAAGTTGCTAATTACTGGTTTCCCATGTTTTTGAATGAAATTGCACCAATTTTCTTTGGGTTCAAAGGTTAAAAGACTTCCAGAAGGTATCTGAAAGTGGCACGAGGAACGTGATGTTGCTTCAAGTTGCAAATGGTTCATGACAATGGATTTTCCATAGAATAATATGCTAAAATGTTCTAAAAACCATACTCAGTCCTTCAGCGCCCTGAACTCAGATTATGTCAAACTTTTTCATAATTTTTTAATTACTCATGAATACAGAAACATCCAAATGACTGATGATGGTGAGGATGGTGAAATCATGCAGAGCTAACATATTCTTAATTTTTTTTTTTAAAATCACATGTGTACTTTCTCAGTCATGAAAGGTAAAATGTACATACAAGAACATAAGCAGAGTTGTCATTTTGATTTGAAAGTGAAGGGGACACAGTTCATACAGCCATTAATGCTAAAAAATCTTACACTTTTCAGATACCCTCAGAACAAAATGCGACCTTTTTTTTAATATAATGTTGACTTGTCCCCTTAATGAAATGGATAGTTGTAACAAAAGAATTATATCACAAAACACAGCAAAAAGTGATGGAATTGATAAAGATATTGACTCACCCCATAAGTGGAAAAATTAATTACTTAATAACATTAACAACAGCCCGTGGCTCAATTTTCTCTGATTGTCTATTTAGATACAACTATCAAATATTTTTGTTGTTGCTTTTTCAGTTCATTTTTTTTTTAGGAGTAATTGCTAATTCTTCCTGAGATTTTTCCCTCTTCGTTGCTATTTAAGTTTTGTGTATGTGTGGGCTTCCTTCTCTAAATGGTCTATGGATTAAAGGTGTCAGGTGTTATAGAAATTACAAAGCACTTTGAGCCGAATTGATGATTTGCAATTATATAAAACTTAACTTTATTCCTGCACAATTTGATCCATTTCAAGCGTGTGTTCAAGTGTAGTGTTTATTTATTGTCCTCCTGGCCGTGACACTGTGACTTTTATTACTACAGTTACCAAAATCATACAAAATGCAATAACTTAGATTTTTCTTTTTTTTTTCTTTTTGTATGTTTCACTTCCCACTATCAGGAGCACAGCTAAGATTCTTGTTCTTGCATATGTGACTGATATTGTAGACATTAACCTTGTTTTTCTTTCTGTAACCTAAAGTAAAGATCAGTTTTCTTTCTTTATTTTTGCATCTGTCAACAAAGATTACATTCGTATTTTTATATGCATTTATCCTATTTGTTTCTGCAATCATGTAACAATCATGTAAATAGTCAGTTGCGGCTGTTGTTTTCCGCATAAATGCAGCGTGCAGTATCTGGCTGTGGTTTACTAGCTGAGGTCAGTGCAGGGTGATGTGTTTGGGGGTTGTTTTGACTGGCCACTGTCTTTTTTATTTTTTTTCTGATGGTCGGCTTCCATGCTTGTGTTATCAGGTCCCAGTGGGAAATGTTTCCAACATCAGTCACTGAATGTGTATATGTGTGTGTCTGTCAGCGTATTTGTGTATTTCTGTTTTGCTATGCGGGAATGTGTGTGTGTGTGTACCAACAGCACAGTAATCTGTAGGCGGGTCATCATTCTTAATGCAGCCTGTGTCATCAGTTCCCGTGACAACAGGGGGAATGATGCGGCCGATACATATGAAACAGGGTGCCATGCATAAACATGGAGGCTGAGGAGGAGGAGGGCGAGGGCAGCACGGGGCGAGGTTATATGGGGGATGTATGTATGAGTGTGTGTGTGTGTGTGTGTGTGTGTGTGTGTGTGTGTGAGAGAGAGAGAGAGAGCTACCCTACCTGGACCTCTTTCTATCCCTGTTTGTTATTCATGACCCCCCCCCCACAGTGCTGTAACTGGCCCCTCCCCCTGATATGTGTGTGCGTGTGTGCACGTGTGATGAATGGTGACAGCGTCAACGGATGGTAGATCAGGATTAAGATCAAACACAGCTCAACGTCACACTCCGTCAGGTTCACTGGACGCATTTGGCCACACACGGACACACAATTACACACCCACACACACACGCACACACACACACTGTTTACTCATGGTTTACATATACGCTTATGTGGCCTATACATTTTCTTTAAAGGCACAATTTGCTGACCCCTTGAAAAATAAAATAATAACCTGTAGTAATAAATAAATTAATATAAAAAAAAGGTTTAGTAGTATTGAATTGAAACCACAGTTAAAGAAGTACTCAATTGCATGTACTAAAAAAGGCCCTACAATCAAAATGTCACCCAAGATAAAGTTCATAAATGATCAAAAGTGAAATACTTATTTTAGAATTCTATATTACGATATATTTAAATATATATATTTGAGTAAATACTACTACTAATAATACTTTGTAATAATACCTTGAACAAAAAAAGGGCTGATTTCAACATTCATGACACAGGAGCTGAGTTCTTTTCATGTTCATCTGTTTACATTTTTTAAGGCCCAAAGTTTCACATATTTAAGGGCAGGGCCACTTGAATAACTGTCTGCAAGACGTCACCACAGTCTTTGAGTCAGATCAGTCCCTCGCGCCTCCACAGCATCAACCACTCTGGCTCCAAAAAAAATTAAATTAAAGCAGTTCACAAACCAATAGACTCACAGAAGCTATGTCCATTATTTATGCGGTCTACGGTCATGTCAGGACACATCACCCTCATGTTTCAAAGTCTTTTACTCACTAAAAGTACAGTCACATTAGTTGTCCCTCAAAAAAAAAGAAAAAAGAACACAATGTCACCATTCTGATATGAAGAATAAATAAATAATGATAAGAGCAACCAAAACTGTTGCCAGTGTTGTAGACCACCCTCACAGTGGGTGGTCTGGTAGTACAATGTTGTGCTGAACATGGTAAAAAGGTCAGGTCAGAGCAAACAGAGAGAACATTTGCAACTAATGTGACCTTCTCTTGAATTATTTTCCAACAGTGTCCTGAAGCTCTGATTCTATAAAAATGATCTTAGTCACCTATAGTTATTATGATACACTGACAGTAATAAGCTTTAACAGCAAACACTTAGTGGGCTTTTTTTTGCCCCGGGTCTCACCTCTCAGGCTCCTTTTGTAATCCTTTGATCGATAGAGGTTGTTGCGGCCTCATGCCGCCTGAGAGGAAGATCTGAAGACGCCATTCAGGACTGAAATAAACAACATGTTCTCACTTCCAGGTCGTCAACTACAGAGGTCTTGTCATGCCCCTTACCATCTGAAAGCGACCCACAGGGCATTCTTTAGCATTTGTGACGCACAGCTGAAGCACATTGCAACACAAGGATAATGTTGTGATATAGTTATAGTCCAGTATAAGGCAAAAACAACTTGACTAGAAAAAAAATTATTATTATTATTATTTTTTTTTAAGTTGGACTGTCAAATGATTAATTTTTTAAAACATGATTAAAACATGATTAATTAATTCAGAATTTCTGTATTTAATCCTGAATCACAATCAATTTTAATCTTATGTTTTCAATTCCATTAATTTACCTTATAAAACAGTCTTGAAGTCCATTCTGACAAGGTGAAGCAATTCTTACCAGATTTTCTCTTATTGGAATTTGAATTGGAATGTTGGCCAGTAATTAAATTAACGTGATTATATATATATATATATATATATATATATATATATATATATATATATATATATATATATATATATATATATATATATATATATGGTCCTTAATCACATTGTGTTTCATGTGTTAGTCCTGTTTTTAAGCTATATTTCCCAGCCTTAGTTTACATAAGAATTACATCAGAGCTTCCGTGTCGTCTCATAAAGACACCAAAAGGTGCCTTTAGTGTTAATATTATGTGCCAAAGGGAATGAAAAGGAGACCATTATTGACCACTTAGGAATGATAATGAGCTGAAAAAAATACAGCAACAGCCACAGCATTTTTTTTTCTTTGATGTTTTCTATTTGGTAAAGATGCAAATATGATATTATGTTTATGGTGGTTAATCATCAGGTTTCTACTAGTAAATCTAAAGTGGAATCAGAATAAGATTTGTGTATTTGTAGTGCAGTAATCATATAAAATGTCTTAACTACTTTACTGAAAAACATAACCACTTTTTAAATAATGTGTGTTATTATTATATTTGCTGGATTTTTTTATTTTTTATTTTTTTATTGTGACTACCCATCTCTAAAACTAATCGTAAAGCTCTTTTTATAAACATTGTGTCTCAGTATTCATAGTTTATCTGTGTGTGTGTGTGTGTGTGTGAAAATGTGTTCATAACAATGTGTGCTCTGTATTTACAGGTAGGTTGTACAGTAGAGGGGGGACACTGGCTCTTTATTTGTTCGGGGAGAACACACACACACACACACACACACACACACACACACACACACACACACACACACACACACACACACACACACACACACACACACACACACACACACAACCGAGGCAGTGAAGGCAGCTATGGCCTCCTCTCTCCACACACAGCATTCCAAAGGGAGATGTTTTCAATTCATTCATTATAGAGGGGTCGCACAGGGTCAAGTTCAATGCCAGGAAAAAAGAGCGGCTACACTGAGGGGAGAGCCACCCACTCACCCACACTCACACACGCACACAAACACTGCCATGCAGCGAGCACAGCACGAGTAAAATTACCGCCAGCAGAGCTTGGGACTTTGGGTAAATACACCAAAATTAGCCTCATTGTGTTGTTTGCATTTCAGCAGAAGAGAAAAGGGATAAGACAGAGAGATGGTGGAAACAAAAGGATCAAAGCAAATGGATGGATGGCAGAGGTCGGGGTGGGGCATCGGTGGCGAGAGGAAACTAGCTGGGCAGTAAACATGTCGGGACGGGGTGGGGGGGTGTAATGATATCATTAGTATGCATCACAGCCTCTCTGTCTCACACACACGCACACACACACACACACACACACACACACACACACACACACTCATCCCTCTTTTTTCTCTCTCTTTCCATTTCTCAATTTATCTCTTCTTGCCTTTTTTCCCCACTCTTCCTTTTTGCCTCCCTGTGAGAGTTGTAGACTTTATTCAGGGTGAGAGACTCAGTGAGTAGGTGTGTGTGTGTATGTGTGTGTGTAGTAGTAGTAGTAGTAGTAGTCGTAGTAGTAGTAGTAGAGCAGGATTTGGAGAAAATGCACATTGATGTCAGTGACAGGGAGAAGGTTATTTGACCTGTTACAAACCAGAGAGAAAGCAAAGCAGAGTAAGTAAAAAATCCAAAGGAAAGAGAGAGGCGAGTCCATCACCGACACTTTATCTGCATCTTTGTTAGCCAAGCTTCATAGTGTTATTGGATAGAGAGAAAGAGAAAGCAGCGCTGACAGCAAGTATAAATTAAATTGGTCACAGCCTTTCAGTGCCCTGTTAATGAGGCCTGTGAGTTGCATTTTGGTACACACTAACAATGCTGAATGATATAATGGTGCTGTGTGTAGCAGTTTCATGGTAACAAATCATGGGACAATATTAAGCATACTAACAGTTGGGGAGATGGGGTTGATCCACACCTAAAACCCAGCATACTGTATGAAAAAAAATCTAATTCCAGCCCCAAATTGGTCACCTCTGAGCAATTTTAGAAACTGGTGAAATTTCTGATGGACCAGTTGCTGATCCATGTGCAGTTTCAGGTGGGTCACAGCCTTTGATAAAAATTTGAGAATTGGATACAGTGTTTGCAGCAGAGCCCTGTTCATTCCTTTGACAAGTGCTCAGTGGCACAAGAGGTCAAAAAGTTCAAATGTGATATAAAAATTTACCCTGATGATCCGCACTGTGTGGCCTACAGAGCATGCACACTAGTGACTTCCACTGGCCGAGCTGGCTACTTCAAGTTTAGCGTTCTACTAATTCGAGTTGAGATAAAATCATTCAGTTGTGCAGGTCTTCTAAACTTTCCACTTTTTGTGAACCACAAAAAAAAAAAAGATCCACTGATTCACAGATGTGTATTTTGCCACATAAATTGATGGGAAAAAGCCTTTTTTGGACCACATGGCATCACATTATGGATGTATTTACAATGGTTGGCCACTATGAAAACTAGCTTCCTGTGGGGCAGGTCACAAAGCCTGATTCATAGCCTGAATAATTAATGATCTCATTGATTGAGTTTTTGTTTTTTAGTTCTACAAGGTAGAAGGTTTTTGAGTCTTTAAAAAAAACAAAAAAAAAACAAAGTTTACAAAATGAAATTAGAAGTTGTCCTTGATCCTGCTACATCTTTGGAGTTGAAGAATGAGTTGATTACAGTCAGCAGTTACTATGAAAATTCCATCCAGTTGCTTGGGCATGTTGCTCCTGATGACACTGTACAATTACTGCAGTGCATTTTATTGTGTCCTGTTGGCTCTGAACACTGTCCACCCATCCAGTTCAACAGCTTGATCCAGGATGTTATGGGTTAACCATGTATCTGTGACAGTGTGTGCAGAGCAGTCTCTGATTTCCCGTTGCTGAGTGAGCCTCAATTGCATCTCATCCACTGTATTTTTCATATGTATTTTTTGTTTCTACCCTCTGGTCTGACTGGACACTCGGCATTTGCCGTTGGTGGAAATCCTCTTGCATTCTGCAGCATTCAGTCCAAATCTCACACAACTTTTACAATGTTTTCTTTTGTAGAAAAGTCGTGCTTCAGCAGATGGGGCCATGGAGTCGAAAAAAAATTGAAAAATATAGCAAAAATGTTGCAAGGATTGAGGAGCTACTGGCTGCTGCATGTACATGCACTGTTGATGCCACTGCCATCAATTATTTCACTATTATTGAGGATGCAGCCATATTGCTTAAATAAACTAAATTTTAAATGAAAAAAAACCCACGTGGTAATGCAACCAATCAGTGTGATCAACCACATTGTGGGTGATCAATAGATGTGTGAGCATAAAATGTAAAATACCAAAATTAGCAATTTTAAGTATTGTTTTGTGTATTAATACTCACTAGAAAGGGGTGGGATACAAAAAAGAAAAAAACAGATCCAACTCATCCTCTAATTTATCTCCATGTTTATTCCCTCAAAGTGTAGAAGAACTGATGCTGCCAGTGCTTACTGTTGGGTGCCAAAGTTCATTCTTGATCTTTAAAATAGATTCAAATTCAGGTAGACAACCTGTTATCACATGACTAAAGGTCCAAGCTCAGGTCACACATGGTAACAACTGACCCATCTGCATGACAACGAAGCAAACTCCAACTGCTAATGATCGCTATGAGAAATGACTGAATGTTCTGGAAGCAAGTAAGTAAATCATGGGGAAAAATTATTTTGTTAAACAGTCAGTTGTCAGGCTAAATCATGCACTGGGTGGGTGAAGATGCTTTAAGGGTGCGTGCTCTTCTTCTCTGGTGCTGTTGTATTCAGCAGAGGACGCGCGCAACAGTTGCACTGATGGCTGATCGAAAAAGGACCGTCATGTGGAAGTAATTAACAGCGAATGTCAAATCGTTTGGTGGTAATGGAAATGATTCATATTGTAATCTGTTAAGACTGCATTCATCTTATTAATCAACCCCCCACCCACACACACACACACACACACACACACACACACACACACACACACACACACACACACACACACATGCATGCACATCAAAGTCTGAAGTCTGTTTACAGGTCTTGGGGAGTACTACTGAAGTTGTATGCGGCCTTTTGCCTTAATACTGTCTGCTTTGTGAAACCAGCATATCAGTAGCACAACAGTCCAATTCTTTCAAGATAGTTTTGAAAAGTTAAAACCCTCAGAACCCTAAATGGCATGAACATACCTCATACTCACTGTAAGATTTGCCTAAAACGCCTATCTAAGGCATACCCATAGTGAACTAAAAGTTATTTTTGAACCATTTGGAGCACATTCACCTACATGGTGTCATTTGAAAAGTAATACTGAGATGTTTTTACCACAACCGTTAAATCGCTGTAAGTGTTGCTAGCATTAATTAACAGAATATTTTTTCAATACCTTTATTATATTTGTGAACTTTCAACTTACATATAGACAAATACAACACTACAGGAAACACATGCTGGCCACGCAAGAAACATCAAATCCTTTTATTTTTTTTCTTTTGAGCATCACAGTCCCTGAAAAATGATTTGTTCCACTATCGAGATTTGATCATTTTGGTCCAGCAACATTTTGTGAGTCTAGAAGAGCCACACAATTAAATCATTTTATTCCTGTTCAAGTTGGCAGAGAGCTAAACCGGAAATTAGCCGCTGGGTCACAAAATTCTGAAATGCATTATGGACCCAACAATGGGAAAGATCCAGGTGATTTCATAACCCAGAAGTCAAGCTTTTAGTGCTTCATGTGCCACTGAGCAACTTTTATAGGGATGAATGGGCCCCGTGCTTCCAATGCTACATCCGGTTCGCTTTTTACATCAATACAATATTTACTTGCAACCTGGAGATATTATGGATAATACTTGAAAAGTTTTAACATTTGAAGTGATGCAATGGCAGTCAGTGGATATTTTTCAATGTAATACTGTATGTGAGTTTGCTGGATTTGGATCATCTGGACCTTTAGTATTTTTTAAAAAAATATCCAGATAATCATATTTCTAATTATGTATTTAAAATTTATATTAATATATAAATATTTAAAACTATTTTACAAAATTATTTTACTTTTTCATCACTTTTTCAGTTCTTTTTCTTGGTCTTGTTCTTTGTTTGTTTGTTTTGTTTTGTTTTGTTTTTTTTACTTTTTAATTTTTTTTTTGGTTTGCTAATTTTCTTCTAAATTTTACTCATGTATTGATATTTTTGGGGTCAGTTCTTTGTAAGTTGCTTATTGCATTGTTGTTATTATTTTTTTTTTTAAAGAAATCAAGCCAATTTTCCCGGGTTTCAAAGGGTTAAAAAAAAATTAGATCCCTCACAAGCCCTCGAATTGTTGAAAAAAAGTGTGTCAGAAACCCTCCATCACCCTCTTTTTCTGCTGAACTGTACAGTTTCATTGTCCTTGGGCAGGTTGAATGTCGTCTGGTCAAGCGTCTTGTTTCTGTGCTCGGTCCAGTAATAACAGGTCAGCTGGCCTCTGTGCAGCCGCAGCCGCAGATGGTCAGCCTGAGCAGCCAGCCGGTGGTCAGCAGAGTGGCCAGTGAGCAGCCCCAGCAGCAGCAGACACTCTGGTGCTCTCCAACAAACCATTGCTGGTTTTGAGACCTCATTATGGTGACAAAGTGAACCACAGATTCGTGGGAAGCTTTTTGGACGATTCCCAGCATGTATAGAAAAAGGGGAAAAAGGGATTTCTGTTCTCTTGACATCTGTTATGAATCTCTTGACCACAGTTTCTTCCCAAACGCTGGCTGCAGCAGGCTATTGAGAATCTTTGTTGTGGCATTCTTGTGGTCTTCAAACATGCAAAGCAGGTTTCTATTAAACAGGATTCATAAATAAAGGTGAAACACAACGGTTAGGCTTCGGAAAAGTGCCCTAAGAGTAACCTGGGAAGTATTCATGCATGAGTCGGCCACTAAGGAGTGAGTCAAAATGTGCTTTACTCAGCCGCTGTGTGCTTTTCCAGATAGTTAATGGTCCATTTCCCTGCTCGCTGCCGCCACACCATCTTCATCAGAGGCAGAAAGAGACGGGGAAAAAACAGGAGTAATTAAAATGTCTTAACTTGTAGCTTAATTACGAGCCAGCCACTGAATCTCTTTGTCAGAGCAACTCTTTTCTCTCGCTTCCCCCGTTTGCATAAAACAATAAAACCTCTGTTAAAAAATGTAATTTGCTCTTTGTTAAGATTAGATTCTGCCTTTTTTTTTTCTTGTCGAAGTTGAAACGTAAAATCAAATCAAAGAAGAACAACGCGTCTCTCCTTTTTTTTCTTCCGACTGCTACCCCCCCACCCCCCTCCTCCTTGAGATTCCCCTACACTATAGCCATGGAAATGGGACTTTGGGGATGAAAGGAAACCATAATTTTGTGGCGGGATTAATTTGGAGACATGAGCGATGCCAAATGAAATCCCTGTCAAAACCTCTGCTGATTCTTTTCATCGCCTGCAGATCCCTGAGAAATCTGTTCCCCATGGCGTTTATGATTTGACAGTCCAGTAGTTTTGGACTTAGTTCCCCCCTGATACCTCTGACATGTTGACATTAAGTGGTTTCCGAGACAGGCAGCACCCATATTTCAATCACCATTAAGCAGAGGATATTTGGCGTTAGTTTGGATGGAAAGAAGCGCCGCTGACAAACAGACATTCACAGATACAACGGCAGGCAAACAACTGTAATTACATTAGAGGGTGAGCTGCAGCCTTTTCCTGTGAGTGCGGGGAAGGTAAATATAGTCCGCATCTGACCCTAAGATCTATCAGAAAACGCAGGACTGATTGTTTACAGGTGTCCTTGTCGACTGTCCTTTCCTCCACATCAGTCCTTGCTCGCCACTTTTTGCTCTGACGTAAACTAAAAGTAGAGTACCCAATTTCAAAAAAAAAAGTCTATAAGTCTAGAGTATTGGGATAAAAATGTTGCCTTTACACACTTGGTGCATGATATTTCACTATCACTTTGGTTCCTCAGTTTAGTTAAATGATCATTTCTACATACAAGTGTGCAGAAATGCAATTCTGTAAGACAAAAGCTATTGTAACTTAACTATTCCCCTATTCAGCATAAACTCGATTGTTTCAATACGTGTGCCCAATTTAACCATTTAAAAATCTGAGCAAACTGGCTTTATTTCTTTCAAAAGCACGGGAAGACAGCAGTGAGCAAAAAAGAAGACACAATCCCAAAATTAACAAGAAATTAGTAAGAGGTACAAAAAATATGTCCTGAAAATTAGTTTTAAAAATAGAGAAAAAAAGAAGAATGATTAAAAATAATTAGTAATACTGTAACATCATTTTAAATACGCAATTATGATAATTATAAATAAAGTGTATTCCTAACTTTTCAATTTGCAATTTGTGGAACATTTCTTACCATGTTGCTAGCTGCCTTTTTCCCATGTTTTTGAATGGAATTACGCCAATTTGCTCAGGATCCAAAGGATTAAATGAAAGCAGCACGAGAAAGGTGATGTTGCTCCAGGTTTTAAAGGGTTAAACAATAAGTGCATTTAAAACCCTACTTTCATAAAAGTAGGAAGTATTGTTTGTACGTTGTGGTTAAAGTATCAAAATTAAATGATTTTGCAATAAAATGCTCCCCTGTGACTTCTATAATATTAAGGTCACAGGGGAGCATAATACTAACTAAAGCAGAGGCTATTTCTTTTTCTTTTTCTTTTTTTTTGAGTCAGTAAAAAGTCTACACTAAATTATTTATAGGATCCATGTATGTATATTTTTACTGTCTGCATTGTGTTTGTGATTTTCAGTAATGTTTGAGTAATAATGACACGATTTATTATTTATTAGTTTTCAGAAGTGCCCACTTTGGTTCCCTTTTGGATCACTGAAAAATTGATTATTGTTACAGGACACTAGTCTAAGACACTTTTTAAAGTGAGTGTCTTTAAGTCTGCAGAACTGGAATACAGGAATATTCATAAGGTGTAAAGTAGGTGCTGCTGGGATTGCTGTTGATGTCATGACTGTGAGCGGTCTTAACCCTTTGAAACCTGGATCAACATACAACAAATAATTAAACCTTTCAAACCTTAAGAAATGTTCCACAAATTGCAAGAAATTAGTAGATTTAGATAATTATTTTATAGGGAAAATGCTCACAGAATTAAAATTATGTTACAAAATAATTATAATTTTTAGGTACTTTTGCATTTCCTTGTTTTTTTTGTTTTTTTTGGGGGGGGGGGGTTACAACATTTGAGGTAATTTTCCACTTTTGACTTTTTTTTCATAGTTTTGGGTCATTTATTCGTCCGTTGCCTATTGCCATCTTCCCATGTTTTTGAAAGAAATCAAGACAATTTGCTCAGGTTTTATAGGTTTAAACAAAATAGCCAACATGTGCTTTTTTTCAGCTCTTTAAATATGACTTTTATGCCTCCACGCTGGCAACAGCCGTGGCCTGAGGGATTCGGTTTTTGAGTTGTCCCCCCATCTGTTTGTCTGTCAGTCCCTCAGTCTGTTAGTCTGTCTCCATGATCAGTCTTGTGAACATATCTCAAGAACTCCTTTAGGGAATTTTTAAAAATTTGGCCCACACCTCTACTTGGTCTCAGATCAAGTTCACTGTGACCTTGTGTCTGTCCCATTCTTGTGGACATTTTTCAGATCTGGCACAAACGTCCACTTGAAGTCAAAGCTGAACTCATTAGATTGATTGTGAAAGGTCAATGGTCAAGGTCTCTGTGACCTTGTGTCAGTCCCATTCTCATGAATGTGATATCTCAGGAACACTTGGAGGGAATTTCTTAATAGTGTTGGCACAAATGCCACTTGAGGATGGACTTAGGATGAACTCATCAACAAATGGTGGTCAAAAGTCACTTTGACGTCATAAAACATATTTTTTTGGCCTTGACGCAAGAATCCATACACTAATTATGACAAAATTTCACACAAATGTCTAATAGGATAAAATAATTAGGTTATGACATACTATATCAAAAGGTCAAAGGTCAACTTTGTTGTTATATTATAATATTCTAAAAAAGACTTTTTCTAGCTATGAGTAAATTGAACTGAATTTTTGACACAAATCTTGGGTATCCACCTTGAAACTGCTGATTGTATAGGTCTGTGTTGCTGGGTTGAAGATGTGTGTAAAGCATCAATGTTTTAGAAGTTGTAGCTGCATACATTTAAAATTGGACTGATTGTTGGACAAGAAAAGAAACTTTGGAGATTTTACTTTTGGAAAACATGATGGGCATTTTTGCTGATGCTTTTTAGACCAAAATGTTGATGATTCATTAAAAAAGACATTAATCGTTAAAGAAAGTCACTGTTTATAGCATCTCTAATATGCTGTTTGGTCAATTTTGTGGATATTAATGGAACAAAATATACTGACAAATACTGTATGATCGCATCAACAGCATCAATATTTCTTTTTTTCTCTAAATGCTTGTGTGGCACCCATGATAAAGATCAATGCCTCGAATTTTCCAAGAACTCTGTTCTGTCATCTGCAGGTCCACCATGCCAGCTTCTAGTTTGTCTCAGTAGAAATGTGCAGTGCTGCTAAAAATGTTGCAAGAAGATTAAATAAAAGCAGTTTTTCCAACCGAGCAATTTTCATCCACCTCCCTCCTCATCGCTACCCAAGTCCTGGACGCCCACAAATCACACCTTGCATGAACATGTCCACCTTCTTGTTTGTGTACGAGAGAATTAGCATGATTCTCACTGCTCGCCCCATTCAAATTCAACCTGCAATTGTGTGCGCACACAAACGCTGACAAACACACACACATACACCCACACAGAGGAAACCCAAGCACAGCAACACACAGCAACCCACAGCAACTGGGAGTTTATGAATCTCATATCTTCCGGATATACCTGCATACTACATGGCTTACTGCCTATCCACCTGAAATCCAACCAAACAAAGAAATATATTCCCTCAGTAGAACTCTCTCTTACCGGAGGCTTTGCAACCACCAGCTGAGCTCCATTTAAGCAAACTTCCAATGTAGGAGAACTGCATTCAATTTGAGACCTGGAGAAAACGGATCTAACAACTAGGTGGGGAAGCCATCGCTGTTAGAACTTTATGTGGTTTAGCGAAACGGCTGTGTGCGGATTCTGTTGTGAGATTTTTTTTCCATCTCCTGGGTCTTTGCTGTCTTGTCCAGCAGTGCTTTGCTGCCAAAAGACAGTTTTTCAGTGAGGTGAGGGTTTCTGCTGCGCAGGGGAGAAAGTTACATGCCGAAAACTTCCATTGAGAGTCAGCGAGGAGTTTCTCTGTTGGGGGAAAGTGGGACTGGAAGATTAAGGGTGAGGGGCTGTGGAAGTAAGGTCAGTCGACTGCTCGCCAGCTCCTGCAGTGTCTGGCAAGTTGCAGGGCTTTCTGCAAGATCAGAGCAGCATTTTTCTGCACCACTGTTGCCTTTGCTATCCCTAAACTGACACCCAACCCTCTTACACCCCCTCCCCCTAAACACAGATTAAAGATTTGCCTGTCAAGGGTGCATTGCCGGCACTAGACAAGGCAACAACTTCCTTCTGATTTCACTTTCATACCTTTTTACAAACCTGCTGCGATACATAATGGATGATCTGGAAGGTCAGGACAAGATCAGAAGCGGGAAATCCACTGCCCACATGTCACTCCCCCCACCACAACACACTACATACAGATGGCGGATGGTCCATGCCTTCCGATGCAAGACAGGTGACTTTTTGTGTTCCACCAGTGCATGCTGTCCATTGGTACAGAGTCAGTAGGGTGAAAGGGGCTGTCCCTTTGAAATGATAAGTAGAGTCTTCCTACACTGAGGGACTATCATTGAAGTCTTTGTTTGCCCATCGGTGGCTCAGAGGCGTCTGTGAACTTGAGGGTCGGCACGGAATAGAAATGACCATGTAACCTACTTCGAGGTCACCTAATGAAGGAAAATGTATTCATATATTTTCCTGGTTGTATTAGTTCGTGCAATATGCTTCCCTTTGAAGCCCAAGGTTGCAGGTTCATTTTTGAAGTGGTTTTCAATCATCCCTTGGCATTGAAGTTTCTTTTGTGCTCAGAATTGGGGCTTCACAGGGCTACAGGTCCTGTTCATACTCCGAATATCTACATACGATGCATAGCCCATGAGATTCTTTTTAATTGCACTGTATGTCACAGAATAGTTTTGAGGAATTCAAATTCCCAGACATGTCAGTCAGAAAAAGGCCCCGAAATTCTGACAAGTGAATATTTAGGACAAGATGCATCTGTCAAAGTATTTTTCTTTTCTGTCCTATCATCCATCTCTCGGGCTGCTGTGGTCTGTCCAGACCTGCATTTTAAAGTTTCTTTTGTGCTCTGAATCAGTTAACAGGGCTACAAGTCCTGTTCATCCTCAGAATATCTACATATGATGCATAGTCCATGAGGTTCTTTGTAATTGCATTGTATGTACCAGAAGAGTTTTTAGCTATTTAAATATCTAGACATATCAGTCACAAAAAGGCCCAAAACTCATGCATTGGTCAAAGTATTTTTTCTGTCTTACTGTCCATCGCTTGGACTGCTGTGGTTTGTCCAGACCTGCATATTGAAGTTTCTTTTGTTCTCCGAATAAAGGGCTTCACAGGGCTAAAGGTCCTGTTCATTTTCAGAATATCTACATGCGATGCATAGCCCATGAAATTTTTAATTGCATTATATTTCAAAGATGAGTTATGAGGAATTCAAATACCAAGACATATCAGTCAGAAAAAGGCCCAGAAACTCAGACAAGTGACTATTTAGGACAGGATGCATCTGTCAAAGTCTCTTTTTCCGTCCTACCGTCCATCCCTCGGGCTGCTGTAGTTTGTCCAGACCTGCTGCGGCAGAGTTGCCTCAAGCAATTTTTCCCCTCCATCATCACCTGTATTAAACACTCTCACACAACCCCATCCCTGCTGACATACCACCCCCCGCTACCTCGCCACATCCCAGACCCATTTCCCCACATTTTCGAGGCTCTTCCTAGCTGGACCCCCTGGTCGGATTCACAGCAGGGACCCCTCCAGCCCATCAGAGAAGTAATTCACACTCTGCCTCATTTGAGTTATTTACTCTATTACCACCATGGCTGGCCCATTCCCCGTAGCTACCCACTGAGACCTGGAGCTCAGGCTGGGTACCAGGGCTTCCAACAGGACTGGCATTGCCCTCCAACAGACCCCCCCCCCTTCGCCTTCACCACATTATGACGGGTGCTGCCACCTCAATCTGCAGCTGGCACAGTATGTGTGGGGGTAAGAGACGAGATTGGAGATTGCTCAGCTAGCTTGGAGTAGAGAGGTGTGGATGATGTGTGTTCATGTGCATGCGTGTGTCAGGCAAGTCCTCTCCCCATTGGTAGTCTTCTGTAAGTCATTATCACACCCAAAGCCCGTGCTTCTCTCAGATGACTTGATAGATTTACATGACTCCGTCAAGGGACCTGTGAAAAAAGACATGGTCCAGTGGAGAGATGAGAGAGAGGGCCGCACCATCATCCTCTCCAAAATAAGAAGAGGGACAGCACAGTCACACCTTAATAAGAAATTGTCCCTTTTGGGCAAGGGAGCGGGGGGGGGGGGCTTTCCTGTACTTCACACAATAGGCACAAGTCTCCTTTTCTGCCATTGTAGAATTGAAATAGCCCCTCTCATCAAAGATCCCCTCGAGCTCATCTGCCAGGGTAAGAAATGAGCGATTTTGCCCATCTTCTTCGTCTCATTTCAATCTCAAATCATGTCACTTTCTTACACATATTACTATTCAGTATTATTCAGGCTTTTATGGATTTACCTGACTGTAATTCTTTGTCTTCAGCAGCTAACAGGGTCCCAGAGAGAGGCGTACAGCCAAAGGGTGAGGCTTTTTGTTGTATTGTAGTTGTGCTGCAGATAGCTTTAGGGGGTTCTAGCTGCTGTTTGCTGGGACAGTCAGCTTTTCATCTTTCTGGGACAAGAAGTAATTTGCAGTCTTTGAGTTTAGATAACTTTGACCTTTGTCCAAACACAAGCATATACAACACTTGATTTTTCAGCCATTAAGATGACTTTCATATATACATCCTGCCCGGACCAATCTCTACAGATACAATGAAATCTACAGCTGTAGATGGAAATTCTCAAGACAAGAAGGGAGGAATGGCAGAGCACCATTTTTCTATCACAGCATTTATGTTATATTTATAATCTTTCAAATCTAACTGGCGCCCCAGCTCCATCAAACAGAGACATGTCCGGTCAGATTTCTTCTCAGTGGAACTTATGGTTTCATTTTTGATGATTCTCTTTAAGAATCTGCCTGTTGTAAGTTGCCTACCTGAAGGGGCACAATTTGGTGTTGGACTCCTAAAGGCGGGAGAGTCAAAAGACACAAATGATAAATAAAAAGAGAGAGAAAGGTCTGAAATATCCATTTTTTTAGTTCATAGGATGGTTCAAGCTCCATTCAGCATTTCCAAATTTGACCCTGGCTACCATATTTGACACTGGCCTTTTTCATAGTTGTCTTTAAAACTGAGATAACATTGATGACATTATTCAGTCCGTTCTCCCTCCGAACTCATCAAATGGCGCCACTCACTCAGTGCTTTCAGCGTACACAAGCGTGACACCAAAAGCCAGCTGGACTTAGAGGAGAATGCATTAGAATAGAACCAATGGCGCTGTTATTGTACCCTGGCAGAGGGCCGGATGGCACTGGGCACATCCAGATGCAATGCCCATGGGCTGCGTCACTTGAGAATGTGGCCAGACAAAACCAGGTGTCTGGAATTGCTTCGCCTGTGGATGTGTGTGTGTGTGTTTTCTACACTTGACCATGTGCCTCCTTTGCCTAAGCCCAGCCATCTGTGACTTTGTTGCCTAATCTTAACCGCTGTGATGGTCACGTTGGTTGCTATGTGCAGTTGTGTAAACACTGTGCTGATTCATCTCATGTGCATTGGTTGACATCACCGTAACGCCTCCTGGAGTGTAAACAGCTGACGCAGGAGGATACCTAAAACATTATAAGTAGACATGGACGGTCACCAACAGAGCAGCACCATGTGATGAGTTAGAGTGAAACATTTTGCATGGTTATGTCATTCAAGGAGACTTAACAAAGGTCCTTCAGTGCCACTGAAGACAATACACAACTGTTTTCAAAGACTAGATAGTACTACTAATAAACTCTTCTTTTTATGTCACATTTGTGAAGACGCCCACTAAATATCCCTAGGCTTCGTCTGAGAGACTTTCGGACAGAGATCATCTTAGCTTTAAGATCAGCGCTGTAATGGAGGGTATATGCATGTGTATGGGATATGCCCACCTTTTTATTTGGCTGTTTTTTTTAGTATATCAGCCAACAAGCCAATTGGAATATGTAGGAGGGTATACCCATTTCCTCCTCAATAGCCTAGCCATCTACCTAGTAGTACATCCACCTCATCAACTACCACTACACTTGTTTAAGACACATAAGGGAAACAGGGCGTTGGTCATTCCTGTAAGAACTGAGTTTTGTTTTATTTACAGAGTGTCCACCAGCAAGCCAGGAGGCCTAACCGGCATTAGCATCTTGACATGCTAGCCTTTGACCTCTCGAGAATCCTACCTGCAACCTGGAATTCAACCCTCGTCAATGAGGTAAGCTTTTTAGTGTTCATTTTAACGTTACCAGTTATCAGGCATTAGACCTTTGGTAACTGTAATGTTACAGATAGTGCTAGCTAATGAGCAGCTGACATTTGCATTCACAGTAAGTGATCTGACAATAATGTTATATTACGCTACAGCTCAAATCATTTAACTTATGTTAACCACTTACTGACTAAAATGCTCACTCTTCATCCCCTGTGGGACATAAGGCAGCAGTGACATGGCAACATGCTGCTTCTCTCCCATGACAGCTGCATTGTTATTCAGCCACCTTTAAAACTGAACACACCAGCTAGCAGGAACGTTTTCTGGGGCTCTTAGCAAAATTTTGCTATGCCTTCATATTTCGATCACTGATGAGTGCATCAAATCTGCCTCATATTCTGTATGCATGAAACCAAATGCTTCTCTTAAGACATAAAGAAATTGTATTTCTTTATGTATTTTTATTTAACTGAGCTGCATTGATAACAACAAAATCAAACAAACTCTGTCGCTAACCTCTGTCAAAAAAGATACTTGCCGGCAGGCCCAAGAAAAGATACTAGCTACCTCACCTAACATCTTGATAAATCAAATAAATGAAAATTTTATTTCAGACATGTGGAAACAAATAACAAACAAACAAAAAGTTAGATTAGTTCCAACAGACAAACAGAATAAAGTGAAAAGCATGTCACAAAATAAATTCCATTTACAAGCATTGACCTACCCAAAAAAGAGTAGGAAAAGTTTACACTTATTTAAGCCAACCCCTTATCCACAACTCAGCTATAAATATATAATATGTGAACATAGAATAATAACAATAGTAATATAAATATATCACGCACACAGACATGCATATATATATATATATATATATATATATATATATATATAGACACACACACAAACTTATATAAACTATGCAAACTTATATATCTTATTATAAAAGTTCTTACCACATGTTTATATTTTATCACATATTTATAAACATATTTATCTTACCTGTCACCTGACTTTATATATTACATTTTAGAGGTAAATTAAACAAATATAAACTATTAGAGCAAGCACATTAACAGGGGGAAAAAACTTGTAAGTCTGAAAGCATAAGTAGTAATTGATTATATAATTAGAAAAAAAAAACTCCTAACCATTCATTATCGCCATACATTTAAGAAATTATCACATTTCTGAGTAGTGTGTTATGGGCTAGCATGACTGTCACTCTGATAAATCTGTTTGTATGCCATATTTATGTTAGTCCATAAGGATTCAGCTGAAAAAAATCAGATCTTTTGTTATTGTGTTTGTGTATGCTTGTGTGTGTGTGTGTGTGTGTGTGTGTGTGTGTGTGTGTGTGTGTGTGTGTGTGTGTGTGTGTGTGTACCTGTGTGTGCAGGGGTGTGTCAGAACAGCTACAGAGTGTTACAATTGGTGTTTGCCCTCTTGTCTCTCCAACTCTCCTCGGTTGAGTCTCGGCAGCAGGTGTTGATGCCACCTCTATTCAAAGTGTGGCTCACACCATTTAAAAAGTGAGGACACACTCGGCTGTTTTGCATATGTTGGGTTTCGGGGGTCTCAGAGCACTCGTGATGGTCTGGGTGGGATTTGATCATTGACACATCAAATTGACTTCCTAACAGTTTCTTTTGCTCTTTTTTTCCCCTCCTTACTTGTGCCATTTTTGCATATTTCCATCTTCAAATTGATACGACATCTATCATATCTTGTTTTGTCCGGTGTCACTCCTGAGCTCTTGGCCGTCTTTTTCTCCTCGTGCGATTTTGGCCTCATTTGGCCGTATGTCAAGAATGACATAGTCGCTTTGGCATAGCTGTCAAAAGATGGCCCTCAGCTGCAAAATCGAGTTTGAGATGAGTTTCATGTTTCCATAGCTGCTACCTGCATTATTTTGTGAAATCACAATCTAAATATGTGTGAAAGTTTAGTTCAAAACAGCATCCACACCTGCTTTAATGTGAACGTTTATATCACCATACTATATGTTCAAAGCAAAATGTGCATTGCTGGTGATTTGCTGGATATTGATTCAGTCTTGATAAATGGATTACTAGCCTGGCTAACTGGTTACAGGACTGAGGCCTGAGGACTGAGGTGTCAGTGGGCCCCTGGGAGGGGCCCCAAGCCAGTGTTTGAAGTGACTGTTATGATCTTATCTCATAGGAAAGTCAAAGGGCTCAATCAGAACCATGTCTCAGCTGTTCTGCTCCTTATTACAATCTGAGTCCGATCACATCTATTGTCTGACAATATTAACCCTTTGAAGCCTGTGGCGGCATCACGTTGCTTGTGTTGCATTCAGATGCCTTTCAGTATTGATGAAGTATTGATTGTGCGATTTCTTGAAACATGGGGAAAAAAGGTAATGAGTACTTAAATTAATGAATGTATCACAAATTGCAAGAAATTAGTAAATTTAGAAAATTTTAAAAAAGCTAGGGCAAAAAGAAAAAAGCGAGACAAAATATTTAGAATTATCACGATTAAATGCTTATCTTTTTGTTAAAAATAAAATATTAATTTAATTTACAAAAAAATTTAAAATTAATTCACAAAATAATTAATTTTTTAAGCATTGGTATATATATCAAGGGCCTCTGTGTAATTGTTCAGTCTTTGTTGCTAAGTAAAGTACAGTACAGTACAGTAAAATACATTAAAATAAAACAAAAACTCATAATGGAAAAAACAACAACTAAATACTGCTGTGGTTAGTTTGATTAAACTTTCGGCTGATTATTTCCTTGACTAATCAAAAACTCGTTTGGTCTAAAAACAAATGCAGAAGATTGGGAAAAATGCCCAATATCATTTCCCAGAGGCCAAGTTGACAAAGTTGTTGCCACCTGTCAGTCAGTACTCAATAAACCTTTTCATGGCAAACACTTTGTCATCGCAGGAAAAGCACATGGGGAAACACACTGCGTTAACGATGGCTCAGTTCAATTAACTGTCACAGTGAGCCGTGACAGTGAGCCAGTGTGCACAGAACACAGACCCAGGAACTAGCTCACCTAAAGGACACTTTATGTGATGACTTACATTTCCCGCCAGGACATGCCAAAACATCTGCCATGAAAAAGGCCTATTAACCCTTAAATACCTGGATTGACATCAGTTTTCCTGTTCTGCATTTAGACACCTTTGATAAGCATTTAAACCCCTTATACCTGAGGGAATCAATCTGATTTCTTTTGAAAGCATAGGAGAGAAGACAATCAGCAAGTTAGCAAGAAATCCCTCAGACTGCAAAATAAATAAACTAAAAATGAAAAATAAAAATAAAAATCAAAGCGACCTGAAAATTAGCCTACTGACAAAAACTAGGATAATTCTTATATTTAGATATTTCATTTCTAGGACTATATGGTAATTTTGAGTCTTTTTTTTTTTTTGGCTCAAGTCATTTTATTATAACTTTTTACTAATTTCTTTGGAATTTTTGGGCCACTTGAATAAATTGGCTTGATTCTTTTCAAAAACATGTGAAGAAGGCAATGAGTAAGAAAAGAAGAAATAACCCAAAAATTTGCACGAAATTTGGTAGTATTAGAAAGTATTAGAAAAAAAAAAAAAATATATATATATATATATATAGGAAAGGAAAGGAAAAACAAACAAACAAACAAACAAACAAGGAAATGTAATAAAATGTGGCTTAATTATTATAATTTTTTCACATTATTTATATAGAGAGTAATATATTTTTTGCCTTGGGTTTTATCTTGTTTTTTTCTGGACATTTTTCTCTTGCTTTTGAAAAATATTTTTCTAATTCTACTAATTTCTTTCAATTTGTGGAACATCTCTTACCAAGTTGCTCACTGTCTTTTTCTCCCATGTTTGCAAAGAGTTCAAATTTTTGAGGTCCTTTTGAAAGGTGTCTGTAAGGAGCACAAGAAAAGTGATGGCATTTTTTGAGAATATGGTTCGAGCCATTATTTATTGTTTGTTAGTTGATTTGGTCTAAAGTATCTGCCAGATGAACAAAGTGTAATGTGTGAGTGTGTGTAACCCCCTCCCCAACCCCTCATCCCCCTCCCAGAGGTGTAACCCACCCTTTCATACCTGCCTCCCTGCTCCCTCTCCCTACCTTTTAGAACAGGTTGAATACATTGAACCTCTCCCCTCACTATCTGCTCCAAAACTCATATGGGACCACCTCTCATCCTCCCCTTCATTATCCATTCTTTCCACTCCTCTTTTCTTTTTTCTTTTTTTCCTTCCTCTTGCAGCTCCTCATCATCTCCTCCCCTCCCTCCCCTTCGTCTGTCGGTCTGTCTGGCACCTCGAGCGCCGCTAAGCCTTCAACCAGTGTCAAAACGTACGGAGCTGGAACAGTGGCTCTGCTGTGTTTAGGTGGTGGCATTCACACTCACACTCGCTCACACACACACGCACATGCACACTGATGCAGAAGCAAATGCGCACAAATACAGCCATTCGCACTATGAACACACACTTGTTTATACACACACGTACACTCACACATGGATACACACATGCAAACACAAGTTGGGGCTCAAGTGTGATCTGTCACACATACACACACACACAAACACACACGCACACACACTGCATGTGGATAATAAACAGCAGAACATCAGTCACATGTGTTTGCATTATGGCATGGAGACAGATATGACACAAACCAAGCCCTTACCAACAACACATTTACACTCACACTCACACACACACACACACACACACACACACACACACACACACACACGGTGATGCTGTGAGTTATTGAGTCAGACAAGTCAAAGCCTTCCAAAGTTGGGGTGTGTGTGTGTGTGTGTGTGTGTGTGTGTGTGTGTGTGTATGTAATAATCCATTGGTTCTGTTCTGTGCTGATTCCGGGCGCTAAGCCCTGCCACAATTATTCAAATCCAGGCTTTTAGTTGCAGCACACCTCTCTCCATGGGCCCATGAGCCGGTAATCTTGCCTTTGGCCCTGCATTTCAAATGGCCTTAACTCCCATAAGGAATGCATATGAAGAGGAGCCACTAGTGGCTTAATCCGCCCTGTTTAAGTTGCTGAAACATACACCTGTCACGCCGTCTAGCTTGTGGCTACTGATAGCCGCGCTGTAAATCCAAAGGCATGTAGCTTTTTAGCCCTTCTTTTAAAAAAAAAACATTATCATGCTGTTTTACGAGGGAGGTGTGGGTGTGCAGAGAGGACCCCCTCCTGTCCTTACACCATCTTTTTCTTCTTTTTTAACTGCTTTTTCTGATTCATTTTTATGTATATTGCTCTCTCCTACTTATCTGTCTCTTCTTAAAATTCTGCTGTTGGTATTGTCTTCTTTTATGTAGTGTTAACCCTTTAAAACCTGAATAATCAGGGGCTTTGCGCTATGTTCAGATGCCTTTCATAAGCTATGTGGCCCTTTGAACCCAGAGTAAATTTCTTTCTAAATAAAATGTGTGGAGAAAGGCAATGTCCAACTTGGCAAGAAATGTTTCACAAATAACAAGAAATTTGTAAAAGGTCACAAGAAAATTGCCTTAAAAAATAATTTAAAAAACTGACTATTAGAAAAATATCAAAAGATAAGGAAAATAACCTTATTTTTTAATTTTCAGGCAATTTTCTTTTCATTTTGTTACTTTTTTGGTAAGTTTTGTCTTGTTAAGTTGCTAGTTGCTTTCTTTTGAAAGAAAACTATTTGCTCAGGTTTCAAAGGGTTAACAGAATTAATTGTCTTCTTGGCAACTCTTCACTGGACATATATTTTAGATGGAAAATAATATAGACACAAAAAACATCCTTGTTTTATTTTATTAACATCATATGATAGCTATCCATAGTCTTAACAACATGTAGGCTGCAACATACATTTATATTAGTGATCAGAATCAATTATATTCACTTTGCTGGCAGATTTCTTTTGAATCTGTTTTGCATCACAGATAAGCAATGGGCCTCATGCAAAAAAAATATTTTAGATTTCTCTTATGTTTTCTCTTAATTTTCTGTTCAGAAAAGTCAGCTCAAGATACTTAACCATCCGAATCTATTCTTAAACCAGTGTGCTGGTCAGAAGTCACCTCTTAGCACAAGTAACACCCCTAAACACTATGTAAGGGCAGGTGTGATGCTGCGTGCAAATAATCTGACACATGCCTAAGAATTGTCAAGATGCCACCTAAAAAGAAGATGTACTGTTATTTAAACTTAAAGTAGACGTGATTATCAAGTGTGTCAGTCCTGGCAGTACAGCAAAATCTGTATGACAAAAAACACTTGCGGTGCTGTAAACATTTCATCAGCAGCGGTGACGCAGAAAATATAGATTTTTTACTTGAGTAAATGTACAAAAAGCATGCTATAAAAATACTTAATCCAAACAGAGGTCCTGCATTTAGAATGTTACTGAAGTAAAAATACAACTTGGGAGATATAGCTGAAGTTAAAAGTTTTTTTTAAAAAAAGCAATTAAAAAAAACAATTTACAAAACCAAGAAATGACCAAAATAATTATAAGAAAAAACTGCATGTCCACATATTTGAGAAGCTGGGAACTATGACAAAATTGTTGCATGTAATGTGACTAAATGTTTTAGCTGCACTTTAATTTTTATTCAAAAACAAAAGCTGTCAACTAATTATAAAAGAGTAAAAAGTACAATATTTCTTCTGACCTGAAGTGGATTAGTAGTTGAAAGTAACATGAAATGAAAATACTCAAGCAATTTTCAAATTGTATGAAAAATATTTTTCTCACCTTTCCTCTTGGTGGACAAACAATTTGACTGTGAAAAATTACGTTTTGTTTTATCTCGGCAAGACTGCTCTCAAACACTTGTAAAAGGTTCTCTCACCTAGAGCAACACAAAGAAAACATCATTGAACCCAGATATCAACGTAAAAAAGAACAAATTGTGGATATGAACTAAAGAGTAAATTTGTTTTTGTAATACTCCCTGCACGAGGCCTGCTGTGTCACACACGAAGCAAGCAAAGCAAACAGTTAAACCAGAAACAACAACGATCCAAACATGTGTGCAACAATCAGATATTACAAACACCTAGATGTAGCTCCAGCTGTGAAATTAGTTTTCCATTGACCCACAATATTGGAAATGTGAAATAGTATTTATATTCATATGCTATGGTGTGACAAAGTAAACCTTACTCAAAGTCCGCTTACTATTTTTTTCAGAACTTTCTACTGCGTCTCATTTTTCCCTGTAAATGTGGGGTTTACATACAGTCAGTGTGCAGGTATCAATATTTATCTTCAGTTCATAAAAATGACAACAAAGACTGGGAAAATTATTTTTTTTAAATAGAAAATAACAGACACGATTTGAGAAAACAAAAGGCATCATCTCCACCATAAGGCCCCAGCTGCCTATTGCAGCTAAAAAGCAGCAGAATACTCCCTGCTTTGCTCACGCACACACACAAGTCACACGCACACACACACACACACACACACACACACACACAGACTCGCTGTCTGTGGTAGGGACAGCGATCAGCTCAGGACAGCTGCACAGCAGCCTCAGGTAAGACAGAAACTCCCATCCTCTTACACAAGGGACCAGCATGTACTCGACATCTGTCGACGCAAACACACACACACACACACACACACACACACGGATACGCACAAAAACACGGACACACATACAGTCTTTGAACTTTTTTTTTCTTGGCTAACAACAAGCTTTTGTTTGAGCTGGCCACAATATGCTTCAAGTAGACAACTTTGCAACTTGGTACAAATCTCCCAAACTCTCACAAGCACTGATCAGAGCATGTGTTGCCCAGAGAAAGGGGAGTTCTCGCACACACACTCAGCCTCCCAGAGCTCTTCAGCTGGCATGCGTAAGGCCCAGCGGCTGCTTGCTGCCAGGCTGTCTGGGCCTAGACTTTTACCCAGAAGAGGGACACTGCTGATACTCTACCCGTGGCCCAGGCCTCAAATCAGGCCTTCTGAGGTTTAGTCCCGCTGGTATGTGTATGTGTGTGTGTTTAATATCGCTGTATGTGTTGGCAATGATATGTTGGCCATCTGGTTGTCTGGCCCCTGTAGGACCACACATAGCATTACAGTAGAGTTACAGCTGCCACAGCTATTTACAGGCCCACACGCTCGCAAGGACACAGGCATACATACAGTGTGACCACAGCCACCCATTTAGGTACACATACACACAAGAGACAAACCCATACACTCAGAAATGTGCATACACACGATGAGGAAAATTTAACTCACCAAACACTGACATACGGCATAGGGCAGTGATACTCAACTTACCAGCAGGCCAAATCTGTCCCCAGATAGGGTGCTGGGTGGCCCCCAACTATTTTCTAATCCACAATAAATATAAAGTGATTGACACTGGGAATTGTTTTTGTAATTTTAGCATACATAAGGTGTCAGAATGCAAAAACAAAACAGCATCAGAATAAAGCTTGTTTATCAAAAAAAGTCCCATTGAAGGATCCCATGCATCACCCAACAGAGGTCCTAGATGAGCCCCTTATGTCCTAAAATCAGAGAAATGTCAGAAAATCTAGAAAAGTCGTCAAATCTGAGATTTGTCCCAAAATTCTAGAAATGTTCTAAAATCCTAGTAACATAATAAAATCCCAGAAACGTCCTGAAATCCTAAAAATGTCCTAAAATCCTTGAATTGTCATAAAATCCTAGAAATGTCCTGAAATCCTACAAAGTCATAATATCCTAGAAATGTCCTGAAATCCTAGGAACATCCCAAAATCCTAGACACATGCCAGAATCCTAGAAATGTTCTGAAATCCTCAAAACGTGCTAAAATCCTAGAAATGTTCTGAAATCCTGAAAATGTCCTATAGGAGGATTTTAGGAAAATTCTAGGAAAATCCAGGAAACGTCCAAAAATCCCTGTAAGTCATAATGTTCCAGAAAGGTCCTAAAATCCTAGAAGAATCCTAAAATCCGCAAAACTCTGAAATTCTTCAAAAGATTCTTATGTCCTAAAACATCCTAAATCCTGGAAAATGTCTTAAAATCCTATAATTATGTATCGGGCAGCTGCAACTTAACCCTGGCCTTCTGTGTTTTTTGCAAAAGTGTTCTCCATGCAAAATTGAGTAAGCCCGACACACACACACGCACACACACATACATATACAGAGGTGTTTAAATCAACTGCCCAAGCAGACATACACACCTTCACACATGCACACATGCACGCACACACACACACACAAAGAGATGCAAGCAGACTGAGCCGCTCTCACCCTCTAACTCCGCTGCCCTACATTCTGTTCACTTCATTGTCCACATTCTTATGTAATTTATGAAAATGCGATGTGCTGTTTGTGCTGCTACGTGATCCATGGCCACCTAATGTTCTCAGCCACCTGCTCGGTGTTTGGAGTCGGGGTCTTAACACGACGGTGTGGGCGACACCGGACAAACCGAGAGCAGAACAGCCAGTGACTCACCAGTCTTCAAAAAGTGATAAATAATTCAAAAATAAGACGCCTTTATGTAAGGTCAATGTGGCTAATGAGCACTCAGCACAAATGATTTCTCTCATTGGTGTCTGCAAACTGTCTTTTGTTCCACTTTGTGGCTTTCTGCTACTGTATTTTTCCTTTTCTTTGTTACTTACAAGTGTTGCTTTGG
This sequence comes from Plectropomus leopardus, assembly GCF_026936395.1. Taxonomy (NCBI): domain Eukaryota; kingdom Metazoa; phylum Chordata; class Actinopteri; order Perciformes; family Serranidae; genus Plectropomus; species Plectropomus leopardus. The sequence continues at coordinate 30,937,464 of NC_142188.1, read as the reverse complement.
AGTTTGTTTTTGGGGGGTTGGCAGCCAATGCAGCATTTTGTGTACTGTAAGAGTCGTTTTGGCACTACACAACAGGGTGGAAGGTTGTATAACTATCGCGACTTTTGGCTGACTCCTTTCCTTTCGATTTCTTCGCACTGTATTGTTTTCCCTCGCTGCACTTGTTCTTTACCAGGCTATTTGCAGTCATGTACACTCACAGATGGTTACTGGTGATCTTAAAGTGCGCTTTCCTGGATGGAGGGCATCTAACCCAAAATGGGAATACCATTCGATAAGAATTCCTGTTCTATTTCTGTACTCCTGGGCGTCCACTCAATGTTTTTAAACTTAAATAAAACTTTCCAGGAAAGGGTGAGTTGGGATTTTAAAAAAAAATCAAATTGTGTCATGTCATAGGGGTTGCATTGTTGAACTCTCAGTGTTTAAAAGCTACTTGATGTACCACTTGAATCATGTTAATTTTTAGAATGTCTTTTTCATTTCTTTTCACTTGTTTTTGCTGCAGTGGTCTAAAAAAACACTGCAAAAACAAAAAACAACATTTTGGTTGATCTTGACATTTGCTTCAGTTTTACCTACATTGTTCAAAGAAACATCCTCTGACATTATCAGGACATTACAGACCCATTAATTAAGGTGTTACCATAGAATACATTTTTCTGGTTAAATAGTAGGCAGAATACAGAACAATTGCTAAGGATGTGACTGACAATGGAGAGAACAATCCAGCCCGTTGTCATTCAGAACTTGTCAAATACGTCTACTCTGTCAGCATACAAGCGTAACGCCAAAAGCCACCGATCACGTCCAACTGTAACACAGCTGGATGGTGTCAGATGAGAATGCACTCGGACAGAGCCAGCGCACAGTTGGACGGCAGTGGGCATGTCCACATGCAATGTGCATGGGCAGCATCGCTTAAGAACGAAGACAACGGACAACCCACAACAACTGCTTTTCATGTGGGAGACTGGAGTTCGCTTCCTATGTGGATTTGAGTTTATTTTTCTTTCTTCACCTCACCATGTGCCTCTTTTGCCTAAACCCTACCATCCGTGACTTGCCTAATCCTAATCATGATGACGGTCCGTGTTGGTTGCAGTTTGCTGTTGTGTAAACATAAGGACCATTTCCTTTGTCAGCCTGCCCAGACATTTACAAGTATCTTTGGAGAAGTATAATACAAGGTTGATGGGTATTACTGTTAAAAAACCTACCCCAGCAAATATTGAAAGTTAGAAAAAGCCTCCTGACCTGAACCTGAGACAGTAGCAACCAAGCCAAACATAACCTCGACAAGCCTTCTCCTTATGTTTGAACCCAATCTGGGCTCGATGCAGTTAAAGTTCCACGTGCTTTTGTTGCACAAAGAAATAAAAGTAAATATGAGGTGCTTTACCAACGTAGTTTATTTTGAAAAGCACTGTATGCATCTAATAAGGGAAATCGCATGTTTCCGGTGAAAATGGAAGTGTATTTTGAAAGTACACAGTGTATTTAAAAGGCATAAATTGACAAGCCAACCCAGAGAGTGAACAGATGCAAAAGGATATCTTGTATGTAATATGTAGACGTGAACGGCAATAACTAAGCGCTGATACTGGATGGGTTTGTATGAGAATGTGTTGGTTCTTACCATGGTTACAGCTTGCCTGTATATCATGAATACTCAGGTTCCACCTATTTGACCATCAAAAGGCATTGTTTTATATAGGCTATAGACAGATTGTTTAACACATTATCCAATATCCTCAGCAGTTATAAATAATAAAACGTCGGTCTTACTATATTCTAGGTCCACAAATTCTAAATGAAGTGTAACCACTGTTAACTGAACTGTTTACAAAATCAAACGGGCCTTTCTTTATTTGAAGCTATGATGAAGGATGTTTATAGCATCCACCTTAGACCGCTTCAGCGCTGACCTCTGTTCGATCAGTCTTCTGGCACACTAAAGTTCGTTGCTGCTGCCATAAGCTGGGATGACCAGAACGCCCCGAACAAGTACACCAAAGTTTGGGTAACATTAATGACAAAATGACAAATTTTGTTTGACATCCTCCATTGTTAACTAGCTAAGATTAACTTACAGAGTATTTGTTGCATTCATGTGTTGTCAATTTGAATGTGGCCCATCCCGCCAGGTCCCCTCAGGTCCTGTTGGGTCCCATCAGGCTTGTATCAGTATAGATCAGGACACTCAAATTGGAATTTGTTGCTAGTAATTTAGGGTATGCTCATGAGGCATCTGTAAGTTATGTCCTACCTATCTATAGCTGCATGACCACCATCTCCTCCCTATGCTATAATTTGCTATGAAGGTTGAAGGGATGGCCACACAGGTTCCTCTACAGCCTTATTACTTTTACTATGACCCTTCACCTTTGACACTGCTAAACAGTTCCAGTGAATATTTTGTCTATATTGATCCATGGATAATACCAAAGCATTCAGAGAGTTTTGTCATTTTTCTGTCTTGTTTGGATGCACATCTGCATTTTGTGATGGACCTACTTTTTGGGAGCAAATTGGGGAATGGTTTACATAAATAACATTGCAGACAAGTCCATTCTATTCCAACGGTTACATTGCATTGTGCAAGCCACACGTGTGTCGTATTATACATGTACACTGCATTGTCTGCATACAATTTCACGCAGACAATAGAAAGTCAAATCACTTGAATGTGAAGGTGGGATAGCTGATAGCAACAACTGGAGGTTCTTCTTCTAGTCGTGTTCAGTTACAGTCATCTGCCTGTACAATAATACCCCCATAAAATTAACATTATGATTGAGCTATCACATAATCACCGAACGTCCAAGTGACTGGATATTCTCTCTTCCCAGGGATGAACATCCATTTGATTAGAGGAGATATGTGGACTGATCGGGGGGGATAATAGCCCGACCAAAGGAATCATCATACAAAATGAAACGTCTAACGCTTCTCTGACACACACTGGAAGCAAATGGTGTAAAGCCAAGGGCATATCGATTTTCAGCTATATCATATCCCTACTTCTCTGTATTTTCCTTGCTCCATAGCTGTGAAATGTCTTCCAGTTCCATATACCCTGGACACTGGAAATATGCCAGATGGAGAGAGAGGGAGAGAAAAAAACACACTAGTGGCCTTGTCAAAATTCATGAATCTCAGAAGTTACAGAGAAATAGTAGCAGGGTGGCCTTGTGGTAAGAGAAACCATCCCGTAAATGACATGGTCCACATTCAATATAAGGTAAAGCAGTTTAAGCTAAACAAGAGTAAAAGTCTAAAGGCCCCCTTTCAGCCTTGAGGGAAATGCTTTATGGAACAAACAACACTGGCTTGGCTCTGTTGTTCTTAGAGCATTAGGAGTATAAAGTCGTGGTCACATCCGAAAGTGGCAATGTAAAATCAACCTGTGTGTCCTCATGAAATAGCTACATGATCCCTAAAAGCCTGGTGATGTAATGAGTACCAGTCCAGTCACCAGAAGATTGAATGTGTCTGCAAACCACAAATACCTGTACATTTCATATGTATGAGCAATTTCAAAACAAAGTAGTATATTGCTGACTTTGTCATCTGGAGGTAGAGGGAATGGTGTATGGCGTGACAATTATGAGAGATGGCTGCTAAGATGCAAACCATTGTTTGAGGCCGATAAACAACAAAGCTGGTTGTGTTTTAGCAACCCAACGTTGTTTTAAAGATGGCTTATTAGCCACCAAACAGTGCGATTTTTTTTAGCAGTCCCTTGCTTTTCTCGACCTGGGATAACATATGGCAATTGTTTTGTCCTGAGATATTGCTGCAGTTCCTGCCAGGATAGTGCCATGAAAAAAGTTCTTTTTTGTTGTTGTTGTTTTACAGAGACATAGCTGCACTTCCAGCCGGGATGGTGCTACAAAAAGTGGTTATTTTAAGCCAAAACATGACCTTTACTAACAATATCCAAGTGGTCTTTAATGTCCAAGCTTAACCATACATTAACCACAGCTTTCATGAAACATACCATTGAAAAATCTTAGGTCACATCCTTTTTTTAAAAAAAAAAAAAAAGTATTTATTTATTTATTAGAAAGAAGAAGGTTAAATGGATGAATCAACTATTTTAAAAGACGTGCAGGCTCACAAGTACAGGCTACAGACAGGACTGCATCTATAACTGAAAAATCTGAGGTCATGTCCTTTTTAAATTGTATTTCTTATATATATATTAAAAAGAATAACGGGATGGTTAGATGGATGAATCAAAGATTGAAAAGAAACACACTCTTGTTTGGTGTCTGGTCATAATTTTCTGAAAATAGTGAGGGGTGACTCATGACCTAAATATTTCTAAAATTCTGGCTACAGCTTGGGTTAGAGGAAAGTTCACGGAGTGTTCGACAGTAAAAGTGTTCATCCTCTTGGGATGATGACTGCTCTAAGTAAATGCCATGGCAGTCTGCCAGAAAAAACACCTCTAGTAAACCTATTTTCCACCCATTATGTATTAGGTTGTGCCAGTGCCCCCTATATAAACAGTTGTTAACTGACTTAACATCAGGCAGCAAATTTATCCATTCACACTGACTTTTTCCTTAACATTCCCTTAATGTTGCCCTGATGTAAACATGGCAGTTTATTGTAATATATCTTTTAGGTCATATCATCCAGCCTTATACCAATACATATTCTGATGAACGCTACAGAGTGCCAAAACTGTAGAGTAATGACGACAGTAAAATTACTAAAATTTGCAAACACTATGGTTACATTTGTGTTTTGATTTGAAAATTATCACTACCTCCTGCTTTTCACAATTGGAGAGCCAGTAGGATTTGTGCATTTTACTCCTCCCCCACAGCCATCACGACACACACACACACACACACACACACACACACACACTCAGTCCCACACTTCTATGTCCATACTATTATCCATTTTTCACGTCCAATTGCTCTGTTATGGTAATCGTCGAAGGCTTGCCATGGGCTGATTACTCACAGCTGACTTCAGAAGCTTCTCCCTCCTCTCTCCCGCCGTTCTCCTGCTGGCTCTTAATGCACTATTAACCCATTCCTGCTTATTAATTCCTTCCCAGTCATTGTGAGGCGTCCACTCCATGATATCTGTCATCATTCCATGCCTATTAGCTCCTCGGCCAACAGTTATTCCTAGCATGCCGTCACACTTCTTCATCCTCCCCTCCTCCCTCCCGCTCCTAACAGTCTGTTTAAGGAAGTGTAATTGCTGCGGGGGGGCCTCCGTAAGTATGAATTTAAGATACTGCCATGGTGAGGCCCAGCCGCAATTGTATTCCCGTCGCTCTTGTGTGATTATGGTGTCCGTGATCCTTCACGGTACTTGTGATTTTGTATTGTGGTTGGCTACAATTACAGTTGTTACAATTAGGTCACAGCTGTGAGGATTTCTGCAAGGTTGTTGTTGTCGTTCAGTTATTTTCTGGACGGAGCTGCTGTGCTGTTTATATCTAAGCGTGGTGTGTTTGCTGTATGTGTTGTGGTTGGCTTTCAATTGTCTTATCCAAATGTGAAGAAAATGGCAAGATCGTATCAAAAGCATGGTTTTCTGAAGGAGTCAGAACTTGATCTGCTGACTGAATTCTTGAAAGTTTGACATTTTCACAACTTAGTTTTTGGGTCTGACTGTTTTGATAAACACAGCGTTGGTAACCAACGTTTTGTTAAGGTCCAGTGCTTTTCTTGGTGCACTACCGCTGTCATAAGTCTGTCTGTTTGGGCCTTTTCTGGACAGGGATTCTCTCGGAGTACTTTATGTTCCCCTGCTATAAATCCTAATGGAGCGCTCTTGGATAAAGAACAGGAATATTCCTCACAGTGGATCTTGGCAGCCGGCTCTGGAACCGCTGCTTGTGTCAGGGCCTGTGGTTTTGGACCGTCCCGAGACATATGGAGGAATGCTGGAATCACACAAAGCCCTTTAGCTTGCCCGGCTCAACCGCACATCGTCTCTGGTTTCCTTACAACCACAATAAAGTGCAGCGGTAGCGCTAAGTGTGGTCTTTTTGATGGAACTTTTACTGATTTTTATACAGGCTGGTCGCACATGACTCCGCAGCCGTCAATCAATCAAAAGCAGTGTTTGTTCTGCGTTTTTTTGCGCACAAATGTTGGTCCCAAAGCAAAGTTGACCACGAGTGGCCCAAAAGTGCCAAAGCAATGAAAAACTAAATTATAAAGACAGCTGTTACTGCAAATGATCTAAGACAATAACTACAGACTGGGTAGCAACCAAGACCTAATGGTTGTGTTGATATTATAGGATCGTGCAGTCTACACAATCCAATTGTGGCTAAAACCAAGAAAACACTATAAGACTAAGATATATCTAAGATATATCTCAGATAAGTCCAATACAGCTTTCATGGGGAAATGCTTATGATTTGGTGAAACATAAAGCTATGGTGTGCATGGTTAAATCTTAAGATGTAAACTCTTTTTTAGAAGGTGCTGTAACATCTGGAAGGCACAAGAAAACAGTGGCAGAAGTTTTTTTTGGGAGGGGTGTAGACGTGGTTGGGTTAACCCATTAGAGGGCCAGGGGTAAAAATATAGTGTTGGCCAACGTCTATGTCCCCATTTCCCGCCAAGTACCATCAACTTCTGCGCACATAGCAAGCAGTACATAGCAGTTTCATTATTTATTTGGGTTTTCTCTATGCCAAAGAGTTTGTGGTAATTTGATGACAGACAACTTTATTCAAGAGTATACACCATGTGAGCACAATAAAAAGAAAAATATTGAAGTTACTAAAGCTAGTTGCGAAAACAGTTGCGCCCCAAAGTCCATTTTACGAGTTGTTTTGGAGCTTTCAATCAGCCGATGAGTACTTTCTAAGCACTATTTGGACTTCTTATTGATGCTGGCTTACAAGATGAGGTTCAAATTTCATTTTTGACTTTGGAAACTGCACTTGAGTAAATAATCTCTATGCACGGTCCATTAACTAGTTGTTAAGGAGCTTTCAACCATATCACATGATCTCATGATCTCAACTGAACCCACGCTTTGAAGCCAGCGTGGAGAAGAGGTCCTAAAAGTGTTTAGGAGAAATGGAAATTTGAACTTATAAAATGTCATGACAACTGGGCAAAGTCCATCTGCTGTTGAATTTCATGATATGATTGAAAGATCCAGAACAGTTCATGAAATTACCTAAAAAAATGATTAAAGAAATCTTATATCAAGTTTCTTATCTAATCTTTTGACACAGGATCCCCCTATCAAATGTGGCCAGAAAATTAAGTAATGAATGCAGAACCAAGCTTCATATGTATTGTACATCAGGGGTGTAGATTAATGGCTGGTAGTCCAGCCTTTGGTGTTGAGGATGTCACAGCCAGGGACGCTCACAGAAATGGTTAAGCCCGTGAAAAGGTCCAGTAAATGGGACCTCCTCAAATCTGCTTCACTCATATGTGCACTTTGTCTCCTAGATGCTTAATGCATTCCTTTGAAAGTGGCGCATGAAGCCTAAAAACGGATGTAAAATTATCTGAGTCTCCTGCATACATGGGCCCATAGTGCTAGCCTAGTAGTGCTCATTTTTAACTCTGCCTCCCAATTATCATCTTGAACAATCTTAGGCTTGTTTACATGAATGGCAGGCAGGAAATAACTCTGGATTTGTCAATTAGTAAATTTTACAATTTTTAGGAGATAATTTAAATAAGTGTTATTTCAATGTTTGTACTGAGAAGTGGTACCTCAGTAAAATCAAATCAGATCAAATCAAATAGAATCCACTCTTCCTATAGACTTATTTAAGTCTGCAGAAAAAGTCCTTCTGTCCTTTAGTCCGGTGTTGTTCCTTGATCTGGATCAAGACATTTTCCAGGTCATGAGGTCAGCCATCCACTTTTTTTTTTTTTTTTTTTGCAATGGGTGCTTACAATAAATAAGTAAAATAAAGGACTCATAGCATTTTTAGGTGATAAGTAATATAAGTTAATACTTTGGTTCAAAGTAGAATGTGGTTTGGATTATTCACATGTAGGATGAACATGATTATTGCAGGCGTCCATGGGCCTCTTCTGGGGACTAGGCTCCAGAGACCCCCCCTTATGGTCTGCCCTCATATCCATGGTTCAGTATAATACACCTCATATTCAGTTCTAAGTACATGGCTATAAATGATGACTACATTTTCACAAAGCCAAGGTCTTGTAACTGTGAATTGTCAAATAGGGATCAGTATGTAGATGAAAAATTACATAAGTAGGTGTGTGAAGAGTGAAAAAAGACAACTTGAGAGAGAATTTAAAATCCCGACTCTCTCTATACTGGAAAGTTGAAAATATTGTCAGAGGCAGCCGCTCTGTAATCTGACATCAGACAGTTTAAGAAATCGTTGGACGATTCTCAGGCACTTCCTTTTAGTCATACGGAGGCCATAGAGGTCGAGAGCCTGCAACATTTTTGTTCACTAATCACTGTACCAGGTGATTCCACCCATCAGTTCATCCTCTCTGCTTGATGCAAAATCTTCTTGGATGGAAAAAACCACAGACTCTCGGGCTTTCATGGAAAATGACTGGACTCACCCAGCACTTTGCTCCTGACTGTGGAGAGTTTTTAAGGAGTAAAGTAGATCTGTAGTGTAATTGCTGACTGTATTTAAACCCCATCACGGTAAGACCCAGCCTGCTCTGACATAGTTGAACACCATCCATTGTCTCAACCCCCCTCGCACCCCCGCCACTTTCCCAGTTCCCTTTTTAACTTTCCATCTTATTCAATATTAACCCTGACGATTTGGCATTCACACCAATTTGCCATTCACAACTCCGCTAATAACTCCGGCCTTTTATTGCATTAGCGAGTCACTGCTCTGCCGTGGAAGTCATAGCCTAGCTGTTCTCTCGCTAACGCGCTAGCCCCCTTTGATTTCCAGTTGCATATATCAACCTGCAATTACAGGACCTGGTCTGGAAACTGTCAAGCATGACTGCAGAGGTATTGGAGTTATTGCAATTACACTCAGGTAATTGAGCTGCCATGCGTGAAGATGTTAAACGCTGTGTCTATAGTGGGAGTCCATGTCGCCACTGTCTCATTCCATTTCACTCCTTTTCTCAGCGTAACACACTGTGTGTGAAATGCTACTTTTTTCTCCAATAAACAAGTCAGAGACACTGCACTGCAAAATAGCGTGAACTGATATGATTTCTACAATGAGTCACTATATGATACATTGTTACATTGAATTATGAAAAGCTACTAATTGCTTTAACACTTAAAAAAATTCATTGTAAAATATGTGGAAAAACTTGTCAGACCAACTTAATTTTTACTGGTAATCAATTAAAAAACGTGTTTTTAATTATGATAACATTATAAACAACACTTTAAAATTACTTTTAAATAACGTGGAAAAATATGTTGGACAAATTTAATTTTTTCTAGTAATCAACTTAAATATGTGTGTTTGTTATTATGATATCAGTACAAAAAACACTTTAAAAATCCCTTTAAATAATGTAGAAAAATGTTTTGGGCAAATTTAATTTTGCTAGTAATCAACTTAAAATCATGTGTTTCTAATCATAGTAACAGCACATAACACTTAAAAAAACATTTTAAATATTGTGAAAAACTGTATTTTCTTTTTTTTTCCTTTGTCCTCATTTTCAACTTAAAAATGTGTGTATATAATTACAGTAATGGTATTCAATTATAATATTTATGAACACGTGTTTGAATTTAATTGTCCATAAAAAGTTGTTCCAACTTTTTTTTTCACATTATATAAAAGGAATTCAACAATCGGCAGTCAAATCAACACAACTGGGAGATTAGTTTGTTTTTCACAATAAATTGATTCTTGTATGATTTATGAAATGACTAAACATGTATGTCTGAAATTATGTATCTATACTTCTCAGCTAAAACCTTCATACTGGTGTAAAGTTGAACTTGATGCATTTGGATTGTGTCAAATTCTGAATTTAAAAAAGCATAAAAAAAAGTATATAAGATGAAAAGACAGTGGGTATGCCATTGTTTCACATATATTTTAATCAAGGTAAATTTTAAATTTTAGTTAATAAGATGTGCCCTTGCATATTGTACCAACACTACAATATTGTACCTTTTTTTTTACTTGGCTGCCTCTAATTGAATGCATTTCCAATGACCTTAATATTTTGCTCATAATCAGATTAATAGCATGATCAGAATAAAAACACCTCATGTAACAACCTCAGTCAGAAGATGGATTAGAGACTCAATCAGAAGGAATATTCAGTCAGATGGTGTAAACTTTAGATTACCTGTAATATTCGCACCTACGATAATCAAAAGCACTTGATCTAATCCGATCTCTGGTTGGAATGATTGCATGTTTGCCTCGTGGGGATGACTTTAATTGACTCAAGGTGCGTGCATTACACATGACATACCGTAACAATTGTCAATTGTATGTCAGGAGACAAGGTAAATTGTAATGTCTACTGATTATGTTAACGGGGGGACAACTTTTACACCTATTCTGTATGAATTTAATAAATTTAATTTTCTTAAATTAAAATCCTTGCTTTTATGTTAAATTTCGGACATATTAGAAGCACCACAATGTGCGAAACCACATCAAAAAAGTTATATTCTGATTAAATTTGAGGCATGTAAACACACATCTTATCAGATCACTTTATTCAATGTCCATGTAAAAACCTCAGTTGGAATCTCTTATCAGATTAATTTCAATCACACTGAAGAAACTTTGTCTCTTATGAGCTAAATGCAGACCAGGGTTATATAAATGAAGAAACATTTGAATGTAAGTCGTTGCATTAAAGATTTGGGGTCGGCATCATCAAATAAACAAATTTCACAGATCAAAACTGAAAATTTGCATTTATTCTTATCTCAGAAATCCACAGTAATAATCTTTCAAACATATGAACACCTACTTTGTAGTTCAGCACTTGGTGAAGGGCTTTGTTATGTTGTTCTTTGTCTTCTTCTTCTTCGTCTTCCTCTTCTATATCCAATATTATCAAGGTGATTTTGTTAGTACATGCTTTACATTAAACCTGAAACTTTAAGCAGATGATGTACTTATTAATACATTTTATTATTTTTATTCAAGTCACTATAATGAAAGAAACAAAGGCTCTAAAACCCCTAGAGTCTCCTTTATGGTTTAAAATCCTACCGGAGTATGGTTTGAGCACAAAGATTGTTGTAAAGTTGTAAACATTAGGCATTTTTTATAATTTCTGATATCAGGCAATATAAATATATTTATTCTCTGAAAGTGTTCTTAGATATGTAAAGTACTACTCGCATACTAAAAAACAAAACAAACAAACAAAAAATTATTTTAATTGCTGAAAACAAACAAATATAAAATATGCAGTGACTGCTATATGCCATGTCTTGGGATAAAGGAATAAAAAAAAAGTAAAAACAACATTAGTTTACACATTGTGCATATTCAAATTCAAATTCTTTTTTTTTTTTTGATCAGTTTTTTTAAACATTGGAAGAGGAAGACAAGCAACATAACAAGAAATGGACAAAAAATTGCCAAGAAATGAGCAAAAAGTTACAGAAAAATTACCCAAAAATAAAAGGAAAAAAAGACCAAAAAAATGGCATCAAAAAAGTGCTAAATAATATTTAACATAATTTTAAAAATAATACGGAGATAATTATGACTATAATTTTATAAACATTTCCCTTCTTTTTTGATAACATCTAATAATCCTTCAGCTAATTTGGAGATCATTTCCTTGTCACCATTTACTAACTTTTTGCAGTTTGCAGGACATTACTTGCAAAGTTGCTCATTGTGTTTTTTCCCGTTTTTTGAAAGAAATCAAAACATTTTTTGCTGATTATAGAGGTTTAAATGCTAGTGAAAGGTGTCTAAACACAGCACGAGAAAACTGGTGTTGATCCAGGTGTTATAGTGTTAATACTTCATAACCTGTTAAAGGCATTAGCACAATTTTAGCAGAATCCCATGTCTATTTTGGGCGTCCTCACATGAACCTGCCAACTTGCAGCGTTCCACATCCTCTCACTTGAGCCACAGTGTGAGAGCAGAAGTTGCTTAGCTCAGTACTTTCCCTGCGCGGCTATCACTGCTGTAGAGTTGTGCTATCAGCTGGCTTCTGTCGACTTCTATCTCTCCACCCCTCTCCCTTCCTCACACTCTCTCTCCGTCTCACTCTCCCGCTCACTCCCCACATGAACCCAGCTTTCTCTTCCTCTTTCTCTCCTCGTCTCTGTCCTCCTGTGTGTGCCTCTGTCGTTCAGTCTCTCTATATACACTGACCCCGTCCTCATTACCGTCACAACACTGCAGCAGCTGGTTGCCTGAGTCACAGCCGCCATTGTCGATTCCTCGCTTGTCCCACTCTCACCCACTTAACGAAGTGAGGTGGAGAAAAAGAGAGAGAGATGGATAGATAGAGAGGAAACAGGTGGAGAGAAGAGGGCAGGGGAAACAAGAAAAGAAAGAGAGAAGGTGAGAGAGGCAAAAGAAGAAAGTGAAAGTCACAGAAAATAGGTTCTTCAAAGCTGTTTAATGATGAGGGTTTTATGTTGCTACCGTCCCAGCTACCAATTTTTGGTTTTAAAAACGTTCTAACAACATTTAAATGAAACCATTAAATGTTTTAGTAACATTTTCAGTGGCAAGTCCCAGAACATTCTTCTTAAAGTTAGGCAATATTCTCTATAAATATAAAAAAAAAATGTTAAAATGTATTTTCTTTATTGTTAACCAATCTCATTACATTACATTTTCATCTAAAAAAAGGTCTTTAATCTCAGGCCTCAATAACATTTTCTGAATGTTGTTCATGCAACATTGTGGGAATGTTTTTTACAAAAGAACATGCTATGATCTGTCACCTGTCAGCATCAAAACATCCTCAGAATGTTGCAGTTATAACATTACGTCTTAGTCGGCATTTAACCTAGCAAACATCCTTAGAACGTTCTTTGCATATTAGATTAATATGTCTTCTTTAAAACATTATTGCAACTTTAAGGTAACGTTAGCCAATGTTGCAGGAACGTTCTCCGCTAGCTGGAATCTTTGGTAAGAAATAAAATCCATGGAAATCCCCTTCATAACTAGAAAGAAAGACAAGAGCGCCACCTACTGAAACTCCAACATCATCATCAGAGTATGTCAGGAGGCAGATGTTAAATACATTCTGATTGACACGTGAGCTTGTGATGAAGTGCAGAAACAGCACATAAGTGAAGTGTTCAAAATGCTAGAGGAAACTGACAATCCACGTTCCAGTCATTTGAATTCTGCAGGTTTGGAACATCGCAGCGTTGTCATATGGTTCTTTACATCACCTACAATGTCTAATGGCTCCACTGTCACACCTTGCAGCAGCATCGCCATGTGCTGATAAGCAAAGAAATATACAAACATCCCAGTGTCTAGTGTTAGCTTCAGTTTTCTTTAGCTCATAGAGGAACTTTGTCATCTATGGTAAAGTAACCCTGACAATGTCATGGTGATGTCATCAGGGTAATCTTTATAGACATATATAGCTAGACACTGCCTTTGCTGCTGCTGTCAATTGGAGCGATGCGTCAGCGCAGCTGCCATCTTCTGTCGGTGCAGCCGTGCCTACTTAGCCTACTTATTGCATTAGTCAGTGGAGGCAGAGGAATAACAATGATTAATATCACCACAAATCACTGAATCTTCAACCGATTTTCAATTTATAATACAGAATAATTGGTTAAATTAAAAATGCAGAATTTCATATCAAAATTCTTCATCTTACGTAGATAGTAAACAGCAGTTCTAGGATGAATTTGTGTAATAGATTCCGAGTATATTTATGTACCAGTACTGCTTTCTGCATGACGTGACATCATAATAACTGGCTGCGTCATCCCAACATGATGTCATCCCACCATGTGCATTTATTGACATCACAGCATCCTTTGATATAAACAGGATACCTAAAAACGTCATAGTTAGATGCGGAAAGTCACTGAGAGCATGTCACCATGTGGCAAGTTCAGAGTGAGAATGTGTTAGTATTACTTACAAGGGTCTATTTTCTGCCCAACTTATTGTCAGAGGGCCCACTTTCTCTATGGGCCGCCTCACAGTATGGGCCCCAGTGCAACCACCCTGCATGCACTGTCTGTATTTACGCCCCTGCCAATTACACAAAAAAAAAATTCCTATACACTTAGCATCACTGCCTCTATGCTAGAGAAAAACCTCTCTATCAGGCCTTCTTATAGCACTAAAGCCACATCCAAACATCACAGTCAGGTAAACTCACCTTTATTAAGAGTGCAGGCTTGAGGTTAGTGGAGGAACAATGTAGACACAGATAATACAAACATACATATAAGCCAGAAGTTACTGCACATGACAGTATTACAAAAAATAAATTATTCATTTAATTGAATTTTTTTTTCCTGTATTTTATATAAAAGAACACAACATTTTGTTAGAAAATCTATATATCTTTAGATAGATATAGACCATAAAAAACCATAAAAGAGATGTTTTTGTTTTTGTTTTTTTTTTTTTTCTTTTCAATGGCACATTGAGTAAATAGAAACAATTTAATTTGTCTTCATCTTGAACACAGGCATATTTCTAAGGTGGCAATCCGAATTACACGCAAGGGTCCGTTTTCTGCTCAACATATTGTTAGAGGGCCCACTTTCTCTATTGGCCCCCCTCACCCAGTGCAACCGCCCAGCCTGCACTGTCTGTATTTACGCCCCTGCTGATTACACAAATATAGTAAGTGCTATACACCTGGCATCACTGCCTCAGTGCTAGAAAACACCTCTCAATCAAGCCTCCTTATGGCACCAAAGCCAGATCCAAAGCTCATGGAGCCGCTCGGTCAGGTAGAATCACCTTTATTAAGAGCGCAGGCTCGAGGCGAGCAGAAGAACAATGTAGATAGAGGAAGATAGAGCGAGAACAGAGGAGATAAACTAGGTAAGGCTGCAGCGAAGGAGGGCGAGATAGCGACTGTGTGTTCTTGTGTGTGTGTATGTGTGTGTCAGGGAGCGAGAGTGGGGGAGTGCGAGATGGAGGGGGTGTGTGTGTGTATGTGTTGGGGGGGGGGTAGCGGGTCGAGCTTAGCCAATCCTGTGCGTGGCACTCTCATCTGAATTAAGCTGTGCAAAACAGGCCCCAGGGCTTGGTTGCTAAGCAGTGAGATGGGCTTGCCGATTTCCACAGAGACCTTAGTGGCGAGAGCCTCTCTGATGGCCTGAACCAGACACCCCATAATAATGAGCATCGCCACTGCAACAATAGAGACCCCAAATAACGGGATGCACACCGCTCGTTTGCTGTAACGAGGGGAATTATGCATGTTACGCAGGATAATTCCATTGTACTGCCCTACCCCATGTTGGGATACTGACAGTGACCTCCCAAATATGCCATATGGTGCGTGTTATCTCCGTTTTTAGGCTCTTTATTTTTGCGCCAAAGAAATATCCAGTGAAATGTTTCTTCATGTCAGCGCCGGGTAATCTACTCAGCAAGGGATACCAAGTTCAGTTCCTCTTCCTCTTTGTTTGCCTCTCTAGCTGAGGGGGGCGCATTTCTAGCTATTTTGTAATTTGTAGCCATAGAGACATGTTGGTAAACTTGGTAACCGTGGCAGCAGGGATTCTATTTGTTTCCCTGAGAGCTCTCGAGGTCCGCTCGTAAGGGCATTTTCCTGAGGTCTTGTTTTTTTTTTCTTCTTCTTCTTTCGAGGGGGCTGGCGGAGGAATTGCCGGTGACCTTTTGGATTTTAGAGAGTGGAGAAAGCTAAACAAGCCAAAGTCTGTTAGTCTGTCAACAAACACTTAAAGGTCTCAGGAGAAGTTGGGAGCCTCCGGGGGCCAGGGAATGCTATTCATCTGGAGTGTAGGCAAGCACGGCCAAGGATGCTTCAACGGGGCACGTAAACAAGGACAAATGCCTAGCCATTCTCGTAATAATCTGGTACCAATATGCAGACGCTGGCTGGGGCACTGTATGGGACTGCATGTTAAAGGTTAAGTGAAACATATGAATAATTATGTGCTGTCTAGCTGATTCCCTTGTTTGGAGGTCCAGAAACATTCGCAAATGTTAGCGGTGGCATTGTAGATGTAGATGCGTTTGTAGATGCAATCTTTTTATGTGTGTGTGTGTGTGTGTGTGCATGCATGCAAGAGAGATGGGATGACTGACAGGGTTGCTGTGACATTTTTGGTGTGATTATAATAGTTTTTTTTTTTTTTTTCATCTGATTAATATAGATTTGGACATTGCAGCCTGGAGGCAAACTAAAATGTCATAACTGAATCATAACTGGTATTTTTGCAGTTCTACAATTAACTTTTTGTTTCCTTTTTTCTTGGAGAATGCTTCATTTACGTTGGTTTATGTTGCTCTGAAGATTACAGATTTTAGTTAAGTTGCACATACACATGTAGACAAAAGACGGAGAAAGACAATTAAACTGTACAGGAGAGTTGAGTGGCCTAACATGGCTTATTGTGATACACTGTAAAATCAGACAAGTAGATTTTACTAAAAAACAAAACAAAATCTAATATACCACTATCCTTAAGAAAATGTAATAAGAATGTATGAAAATATATCTATAAATCTTAATTTATGTTTACTTTATAACTAATTTCTAAGCTTCCTTAAAATTAAGTTATATTTGTTAAATTTTGTGAAGTTGCTGCAACTTAAAATGTCAAGTGTAATGAAATCAATCTTTCTGAGTTTTAGCAACTTCAATAAACCAAGTTAACTGTGCCTTACATCTGTTTTCTGCTGGTTGCAAACTAGTCAGTTGTATCAGTATATTCTTAAACAAAACAGAGCTGACAGACCTCCAGCTTTGTCATCAGCAAAATCCTCTTTGTCATGATAACGATAAGTCAGACTATGTCGGTTTAATGAAGTCGCTATTACTTAGAAAGAACAGGGTAATTCCACTTGTCATTTTTCAGTTGCAGCAACTTCACACAATTAAGTAAATACAGCTAAATTTCTGGTAAATTTCACACGTACAAATAATTAAACATAAATTAAGATGTGTAGTTAAATTCACCCCCCTTTTACAAGGCAAGCAAGATTATTTTAAGTGAAATCAACTAGTCAGACTTTTCCATGTCTCTTCCCTTTGATTATTTTTTTTTTAAATGGCAAAATTGGTTTATTATTATTTATTATTTCAAGACTAAGCAGCAGTACAAAGTTGATAAAAATTTACAAATGAAAAAGTTTGTATTTACGAGGTGAAATGCATTACAAATGAATCTGTTTTCTTTTTCTTTTTTTTTTTTCTATTTTCTAATAATGATAATGTCGATATTGTCTGTAGTGATGGAAGTAATTTGTTCCCAAAAGACAGACCTCTGTATTTCCGTGAGTATTGTTTAAGGGAAGTCTGGCAAAACAGAGGATAAAATTCCTCAGAGTGTCTTATGGGATATGAGTGAATGTCTGACCAATACTGAAAGAAACTCTGGCAAACACTCAGCAAGTCATGAGATAGAAATATCCATACATGAATAAGTCTGGTCAGTAGTGTATAATAACTAAGTACTAATGCTTTAGTTTTTTTTAAATAATACTTTTACTTTTACCTTTACTTTAAACACTTAAGTTCCTTTTTATATTATGAAATTACTTTTGATACTTAAAGGCTTTTACTCAACTAATATTCTAATAGGAGACTAACTTTATCAGAGTCAGTTTCTGGTAATATATCTATTCTTTTACTCAAGTATGGCTTTCAGTTACTTCAACCACTGAGTCTTGTCTATATTCGCATTAAAAAAATTATAGAAATTGAGGAGGCGGAGATAAGTTGCATCTTTCAGCAAATCTAATCACTCAGAAATGTCTTTTGACTCAGAAAAAAATCTTATTGAGATAAGTGAAACATGTCTTGGCCCAAACCATATTACAGAACATAGTATGAGGATAAATTAAGCTGTAATAAAAAGTTAAAAAAAAAAAAAAAAAAGAATTATTAGCCAATGAACTGTTTGACTTAAAATACCAGATTTCTCCATAGTCTTTTTATAGACAAGCTCAATATGGTATTTCCATGAGAGTTTTTATTTACTATGACTCCTATAAATTTAATGTAAGGAACCATAGTTATTTTTGATATATTTTTCTTCATATTTTGTCTTTTTTTATATTTTTTATTTTTGTTACAACTTATCATGAAATAAGATTTTTTTTTTATATTGAGAGAAAGTTTATTTGTGCTTATTTGAAAGAAGATAGATGTGGATTCTCTCTATCTCTCATGAGATTGTCGCTTTGTTTCCAGTGTTTGCCTCCATGGATTCATTCATGTATTCAGTGGCTTAGCGCTGATGCATTAGGAGGCACTCTCCCCGGCCTCTCATGATGCCTCTCATGTTGTAAGCAGCTGCTTTTATACCTTTACACATGATCATTAGCATAATACTGCGCGGCAAAGCCTCTCAAGAGCAAAGTTCATGCTTTTAAAGTAAAAGTTTGTTGACCTTCACCTGCACCTCTCACCACTTCTCCAAACAGGAGCACGATCTGGTGAGCACAGTGCACTAACTTTGTTACTATTTACAGTCTACCTTTACAGATATGTTAATTAACTAAATAATAAAAAAAGAAAAAAACAGCAGAAATGGAAGAAAAGCACATTTTAAATGACAGTGTTAGCGGTGGCCCGATGTGGCCAGGCAATTAGCTGCTGCCAGGGAAGGCGACTGTGGCGATTTTTCTTGCTTAACTCATTAGAGGGGTCTCCGGCAGTGTGCTCACTCATGTCAGGCCCGCATAATTACTTTAAAACAAGGGGGGAAAAAAATCAAAGTAGCCACTGTCTGGCATTGTTCGCTGCCCCCTCATCTTGGAATTTAATTAGGCGTTCATTTTAATAAAAGCCCATTTGGGATGAAACGCGGCGTTAATAGTATTCTGGTCCCCTTAAGGCTGTCACGTCTTCATCTGCGGCTTAGATGGACACTGACAGGTGACATCATGGCTTTTTATAAGCAGATATCAAAGCGCTTTGATAAGGTGGAGGAACAATAATGTACAAATTTGAATGGAGCTAAAATTCACTGGGCATAAAATATTTAAGCCACATTTAATCATGATGTGACTGAAGTGGATTTAATGGGTAAAATCAGTGAGGTTGTAGCTTTCACAGTGTATTTCTGGCCCTCGTTGTTTCTACCATATGCACATCAGCATGGGTACGACTTAAAATCACCCTCAGAGGCTAGAGTCTATTGCACAACATTTTTTGTTTTTCATTTTTTTGAAGATGCTATTTGCACCCAAGTGTCAGTAGCCAACGATTACACCTTGGTTCATCCTTGTGTGTATTCCTGTGCATCCTAGCAATGTCAAAATATGATGTTAACATGAACATTTCCATTCAGGTATTCTACTAAAGTTTATGTAACCAGTGTGCACTCAGCAGCTTTTAACATCCTAAAAAACAGAAAATAATGAGACAACTAAGTCTAAAAATAATGAGCCAGTGTTTCCTCACACGGGACCATGTGTGACCAATGACCACATGGGTCTAAAGACAACATATTCTCCTCCCAACTCATCAAATTGTTGCTTGGTCAGTGCCATTAATGTCTACCTATGACGTGCTAGGTGTCCTCCTGCATCTGTTCTTGACCCTCTGGAGTACTGTTTCACTTTACACCTGTTTAATGCATTGTGTCTTTTTTTTAAAAAATAAGGAAAACTTACATTTTGACAGGAAATGTACAGTTTCTGCGCATTAGATACGCACAGTCTTTTCCAAAATAAATGTATAACACTGGTAAAACACCTTCATTTCCTCATGCAAAACAAGCAAGTAGTTGGGTTTAGAAAAAAAAAAAAAAATCATGGTTTTGCTTAACATTCGTATTGGAGATGAACATTGGGCTCCTGGGTGAAAGTCCGGGGTATGTTGTCCACCTTCCCTCCTGCCGGCCCCATATAGACTTTCAAGCTCCTTATATTATGTTGTTACCTGCAGCATTTCAAACAGACGCCATTCCGTTGGGTATCTTACCGCCGCAGAAGTCTGTGGAACTGAGCTATTCTTTCATTTAGGTATGAGAAGACACTGCACAGGACTCCAAGCCCAGTCTCCTGTGTGCAAGTTCTGTGCTTAACCCACTCATCCACCACATCTTACTCCTTGGATCTTGTCACTCTTTATACTACATCACCTGAATTTGTTGCAGTACATTCAATGCACATTTTTTTTTATTATTTTATTTTTATTTTATTTTTATCATAAATTTACCACTTTAATATCAGAGAATATCCAAGATTGGCCAGTACTAGCCCATGACTTAACCCTAACTGCCTCTGACCTCAACCTGTCAACGTGATGAGTGCTAGCCAATCACATTGACTAGAATTGTAACGATGGTTGTAAATAGCTGCAGTGTGATTGTTCTCACTTAGGTGCAAATACACAGTCCATTTTCTTAAAAATAGCATTCCTCACTCTTTGGACAGGGGAGTAATATTGTTTTGTGGTCTGACTGAGGTATAATTTTTCAACATTTTGCTGCAGGACATATACAGTATACAGTGACCTCGGAATTAGGTCTTTGGTGAGTTATTAGCCCCTGACGCTGTGTGTTTGTGTGCTTCAGGAGGTCCAGCATCCTGACACGCCTTCCTCTTAATGCCATTGTCGCATCCTCACACAGGTCCTCACGTCAACAAAACCCCGGCCACACGGGGTCTCACCAGCCAAACAGGCCCTTTTTATTCACTGCCCCAGAATCTCTTATCT
This sequence comes from Plectropomus leopardus, assembly GCF_026936395.1. Classification (NCBI taxonomy): domain Eukaryota; kingdom Metazoa; phylum Chordata; class Actinopteri; order Perciformes; family Serranidae; genus Plectropomus; species Plectropomus leopardus. The sequence goes on along the minus strand of NC_142188.1, from coordinate 30,916,669 downwards.
AATTGGTCACTGGTGAGTTACCCTCTTCCCAGGAATGCTGATGACCGTAGGATGGTCCGATTCCTGTGAACCTTTGCTGATCCACGAGGAATTCCAAACAACTTCCATCTTAACTTCCCCACCTCATACACAGATAATAAATACACATTCAGGGTGTGAATCACGAGAGCCTGACCTCCATGATGACCCGTAACCTTTTGTTTTCCTGACTGCTGCAGCCAGGTAAACAAGAGATGGAAGTTTAATTGCTGTGGTGGAGAGCAGGTTTAGGGGGTTGTATGACAAAACCCCTTTTCATGGATTTTTGCTTTATTTCTGCTGGAGAAAATTCCTGGAAAATGTACCAAACCAGTGAACTGCCACATCACATTCAATTGTCACACAAATAAAAAATCTGTAAAAAGGAATTCAGTATTTGTTCTGGACAGAACCAAAAAACACCTTCAAGCGCAGTTTTGGTGATTTTGGTTGAATGGCATCTAGACTTCCAAACTAAAGATCAGTTTTGTTGCATTGTAAACTTTACATTATCCCAAGTATTACCAACAATGTTCAAACCCTGAGAAATTTGTAATTTTAATCAAGGACATCGTCTGGGTTACCTGGTTGTTGTCGCCTTGCTGTTGTATCATATCCCTTTTGCACACGTGTCAGGGTTGTAGGTGTCTGGCAGAGGTTGTCTTATCATGAAAGACTTTTTAGCTCTTGGTCACTTTTAACTATGTGTTTTAACTGAATGAAGAGTTTTAGTCATTGGACATCTGGATCTTAAGTTATCAAAAATGAAGCTGAGCAAACGTTCATGGAAGCTAGGCTCCAAACAGCATTTAAGAAACACCTATTTTTGACATGAGACTGCCTTATTCAGCGTTTTTACTAGTTTAAATCCCTGAGTCATTTTGTTTGAAGAGCAGGAGACTTCTGTTGGTAATTCAGCTCATGTTAAAAACCTCCAGAAAGCCTCGATCTTAATTTATCCGAGAAAAAAGGGAGCACATATTAGCAGGAATTAGGCTAGCAGCCCGTCCACGATGAGCCAAACAACATCGGAGAATTACAAATTTTTAGTGTGAAACTATTTTATTCAGTGTTTTTACCGGTTTAAATCACAGGGATTGTTAGTTTTGGAGGTCTTAAGAGCCGAATTATCCACTTCTGTGGATAATTCGGCTCTTGGTTAAAAACCTCCTGTACAACTAGATTTTATTTTATCCTAAAAAAAAGTTGAGGAAACATGAGCAGTAGCAGGGCTACCACTCCCTTTGTGATATTTTGAGCAGCCTCCAAAAAATACAGATTTTTACATGAAAATGCTTTACTCAGTGTTTTTTCACAGAGGGAATCCTGGCTAGTAAAAACTGACGGCATTGCTCCATCTTTTTTCTTTCTTATTTTCCACTGAGAGACCCCAGCAACTGAAAATGACATATTGAACATTTAAAACCGGAGTTAATTTAAACTTAAACTTGATTTTAGACTTATAGCTACAGTTATCAATATTGTATTTATAATATGGCATTATTATGTTAAGAATGTATCAAATATGTTGCCTTTTTTCCAGCAGCAGCAGGCAACTATTTCAGCAAGAAACTGTGCACTACCTGTCCAGCAGCAAACGGCAGATTAACAGTTAATGACTATCTGGTGAACATAGTGGAGTATTTAGCAGTAGAGAACAATCTAACACTGGACTCATTTGGTGGCTCGAAACCAATTCAAAAAAATTAAAAAAAACTCCTATGTTTTTGCGTGTCTTGGATGTCCTGGATCTATCAATCCGTCACTGTTTCCCAGCCTTGTGTTTGGGCCTCATACATGCACAAGGATCCTCACTAGCACACAAACACCCTCATTCACTACTCAGAGTATGTGTGTGTTTTTGAGAATAAAGGCACACTCAAAAAACCATCCCCACACACACACACACACACACACACACACACACACACACACACACACACACACACAGTGAATACAAACAAGAAGGCATACAAAAAGAGTACCTTCGATCAATTCTGTAATAATAAAGAGGAGTAAAGGCCAAATGTGGCCTTGCAAATTTACAGGACATGAATGTGAACATTTTTTCTATTTTTTAAATGAATCGTAATTTTAATGCCACAGTTGAATATTTAAGGAAAAAAAACCCATTTGATTTGTTACCATGATTTATCATTTCTGGCTGCGCTGCATTGTTTATGTGTGTAATGGACTTGAAAGAGTGATTTAAAACACAGACAGACAGAATGAGAATTAAGGTGATCCAAAATAAACAGAAAACAGAGAAGCGAGGAGGCTTTAACAGCAAGAACCAGACCTGCTGATATAGTGATTTACTGATGTGTTGAGCTGCTGCTGGCCTTTCGATAAAAACAGGAAATCACTCCTTTAAAGATCCCGTGAAATGGGCACTTGAACTTTAAGAAAAACTGTTGCTTCACAGAAAACGGTGCATCTTCAGGTTACCTCATGATGTGATAATGGGTGCACTAAAAAGTCCAAGCAATAAAAACTGACACAATATTAAACAAGTATTCCTCTCTGTTCATTCAATCAAATCAAACTCTCCTTCTTCACATCTAACAGCCAGTTTTACATGTAGACTGTGCCATCTGAAAGAATACCCCATGACTGAAGAAAGTCTTTGACAAAATATGAAATGCCATCCGGTGAATTCAGAGTATATGTATAGTAAAGGTGTCAAAGTTGAGGTGATGGGTCGACATGAAGTCTGACTTTTGTGCAAATTACAGATATGTTAACATTTGTATGTTTTTATGTAGCAGGCACGCTGAAACTTTACTTTGCAAAAATGCTGTGATTAGATTGAGGTACAAAAATCACTTGGTTATAGTTAGGAAGGGTCAGTACTTTCATCTTATCCAATGTTATCATTGGTCAAGAAAGACACATGAATCCCAAGCAAAAAACTAACTCCCTGTGTTTACCTTCAGCAATATATGTCAACCTCTCAAGATATGTAATCACATAACCAGCTTCCTAATAACTTTAATATATTTTGACATCAATTTATATGCAGAACAGGTTTAACTATATGATAGTAGATGTATTATTTTAATTAAATGCATGCAAATATACTTAATGTTGCCTTTTAGTTGATTTCTTTGTATTGGCAATGTGCGCCTCCCTGGATGCTGCCATCGTTGTGTGATGTCAGACCGCTGAAGTCGGGGTACATGGATTTGCATGTGTTCACAAGTAGGAACTCTGACTTTGAGTGGCGTCTCATTGTACTTTTTCTGGTAGAACGTCGGAATATCTCGACTTACACGTTGTCTGGAATGCAGCATATTTTCACCTCATTTATGATGGCAAGTTTGATCACGAAACTTCCGATCATAAAACAGTGAAGAAGAGTGTGCATAAGCAAATTAAAAAAAAAATTCACAGAGATCCTCTCAGAATTAGTGACGGGGGGAGAAAGAGGGAAGGCAGCGAGGGAAGGGCGGAGGGGGGGAGTGTGCAGGGAGGCTGAGGAGGAGTGAAAAGCTAATTAAAAAGATAAGTGACCAGCAGTCGCGGCCTGTCAGGGTGCAGAGCCACCGCTGAAGTTAACCCGCTTTGTGCTGGATGGCAGCGGCTGACAGGCTTTGTATGGCCTCACCTGTGATGGAGGCGCTCTCTGTTCGCAGGTGAAGGGCTACACAGGCTGGGGCTGGCACTTAAACACACTAATAGAAAGGACACACACACACACACACACTCTCTTCATCGCCTTCACACTGTCTCACTACATCTCTCCCCTCCTCTCTGAGTGTTTCTTCCTCCTTCTCTTCCCAGCCTCTTGTGACAGATCCAGGCGGTGGGTGGTGGCGCTGGCACATTGTTTCCTTCTCTCTCTCTCTCTCTCTCTTTCTCTCTCTCTCTCTCTCTCTCTCTCTCTTTCTCTCTCTCTCTCTCTCTCTCTCTCTCTTTCTCTCTCTATCGCCTCTCTCTATCTCCCTCTTCCTAACACACAGATCTACACCCACACATGGGGTTATAATTAATACTTCTCCCGTATCCATATTTCATACTGTTTGCTTAGAAAAAGCCAGGGCTGGGGAGGGTTGAGAGAGAGAGAGAGAGAGAGAGCGAGGGATGCTAAAAAAGATCTCTAAGATTAATTAACGGTGGAAGAGGGGAAGGAAAGGGATGTGTCCCGGGAAAGCAGCAAGCTCTGCACAATGCGGCACACTTCATTTGAATAACGGAGCGGTGTGTTTTGCTGTCTGTGTGTGTGTGTGTGTGTGTGAGAATCACCGCGACACCACTCTACCTGAAATGAAGGATAACTAGCCCACTGGATTAGAAAACGCACCATCCACCCCCCCCACCCCTTACTCCCCATTATTTGTATTCAAGGTTTTTTGAAATGACATTGCAATCTGATGATGCACCAGCCCATTATATTGTCTAGCAGGACAAATACCCAAGCGTTTTTCTGTGTAGAACTAACACAATTTTTCCATGTCAGAGTGTGTGTGTGTATGTGGAGACGTGTGTGTGTGGGGGGGTGCATGGCGGTAATATTCTGGCGGTCCAGGGTGGAGGCGAGGCCCGGGGAATGCTGTCATTAATCCTGGAGGAGGGCCGTCGCGCACTCGGATTATTAGAGAAATAAATTTGCATGCTGCATATGAGCCAGGTGAAAAGCACTGAAGGCGCAAATTATATTTCCCTGACAGGCTGAGCGGGAGAACGGGAGGCTGCCACCGTATCGTTCCAACACACACACAGACACACACACACACACATATATATGCATTGACATTCCTGCTGCTATACACAGTCACTCAGGGAAGCTGTACATATGCACAAATACAGGACACACTCAGGGATTATACATGTACGCACATGTTATATAAAAAAAAATATGTTGGGATGCACTCTATCTCTGTTTTCTATTCAGAGGGGAATGCACACACACATTTACAAACACATTTGTGTGTAGACAAACCCCTTAGGAAAGAAGTGTGGATATACTGTATATTCTCATTCCTTTCATGTGTGTAAACCTCCTTTCTTTCTGTCTTTCTTTCTTTCGTTCGCGTGTGTGTGTGTGTGTGTGTGTGTGTTCCGCGGGGTCTTCTGGCTCTGGGCTGTCCTCTCACCCCGCCTGTAATGGTCCATGCAGGCCCAGCCTAATGGGGTGGACACTGGTGTCAACTTCATTACTTTACATCTCCCACCAAGATGAAAAGTCTCTCCCCGCCCGCACTCTGACCACGCTTCGTTAGCGTTCTCACCCGGTCTTTCTTGCCTTTCCCTAACCTCAAAAGGAAATGTAAAACATTTCCGGAAATGTATTGATGAAATAGTTTTGTTTAAAGGGGAGAGGAGAGACAGTGCAGGGTGGAGAGTTGTAATCACTGCAAATCAGGCTACTTGGTGTGCGGATGGGCCTGGCTGCAGCTCGAGATTGTGTTTATTCATATGCTGTTTCAGAGTGAGTCACTGGCAGCTTTTTAGCCTGGCAGGGCTTTTATAGTCTTGAAAATGTTGCTAGCAAAGTCTGTGTGCTCCTTTTACAAGGATTTGATCAAGCTGGAGATGTTTAAGATGAAATACCACTCAATTAAAAATAATAATGATAATAATGAAAATAATTATAGCTGGACCTGACTGCATGGGTTCAGTTAAAAAAGAAAAAAAATTAAAAGAAGGACACCACCAAAACCCAGTACATAAAATAAAAAAATACATTGTAAAAATGTAAAAAATAAATGTGTAAATAAATACATTGGTTTCAGGTCTAACCCCACCCCCACCCCACCCCCCAACCTGTTATCAAGTGCAAAGTCTTAACCCTGAACAGAGCACAAGCACAAAAATGGTAACAAAGGAGACTCCTGCAGTTCACCTAGCCAACTTTCCCTATACATACCCTCTGCAGAGTTCTCATAGTCATAATAATTTGAGATATAATCAATATATATAATACACAAGGTTTTGGTTTTTTTTATACATTGAGCTCCTTTCCAAGGCACCAATTAAAAAAAAAAAAAAGATATGCTTTTTTCCTAACCCATCATTGCATAGCAAGATTTAGACACAATATAATGGGTGTTACTGTATTCTAATTATCCTTTTCAACCAAAACAAGTGCAATCACTTTTTGTCAAGCTGAAAATGGCATTTTATTTGTTGCATTGGTCTTTTAAAGGTATTTACACAGGTAATAAGGACTGGTGAGCTACAGTCCGTCAAATATAATAAATCTATAAATGTTTTTAGTCTATAAATAAAGTCTATAAATGAAATCAAGTGATTTTGAGGCAGAAACAACAAGATAACAGCTGCAATCACTTTTTGGTAAGTTGAAAATTGCATTCATTTGTTACATTGATCTTTTAAAGGTTTTTACACAGGTAAAAAGGGACAGGGTGATCTACAATCTGTCAAATATAATCACCATGAATGAAATTATGTCGTTTTGAGACAGAAACAACCTTTTAGTGACAAGATAGGAGTTGCAGTCACTTTTTGGCAGGTTTTTATGTGTTGTATTGACACTTCAAAGGTATTTCAACAGGTAAAAGGAGGTTAAAAGGACTGGAGTTGTTATAATCTCGGGCACAGAGCAGGTAATGTAATGCAGGCTCATAAGTAAAAAAGCAGATAATACCTTTATTTTTACGTTACCCATATGTAAAGTATGATAGACTACATTCGAAATGTAAACAAGATTTTAGACATATTAAAGACATACAAACAATGGGAACAACGATATTGTCTATCATAGCGTAACTGTCATGCCTGAAAGAAACATTAACGTTTCACAAAGACATACCTATGCTCTTACCACAGACATAAAGTTATGTGAATTTACATGCTACGACTGTTTGATCCATGTGAGAGCAGCTAAAGACGTTAATACTGGGTGATACAGCTTTAACAGGCTATGCACGCTTCTGCGGACGGCAATCATTTTCTGGCCGACGATTCCTTTTTGGCATCTTGCTGGTTAAAGAGCTGAAATTACCGCATTCACCTGGGTGTTGCGTTCCCATCAATGCCGATTGGAGCCGGAGCTAAAAACCCATGTCTACTGCAGAGTCATTTGACCTGAGTGTGAATGCCGACCGTACGCATTCCCATTGCATTAAAAAGCCAGATGTTAGCAGGTGTTAGTGGGTTTTCTGTGCAGTGGGAATGAGGCTCTAGAGGACCTTTTTTATTATTTTTTAAAATTTATTTTGTGCATTACCATTACCATTATGGGGCGGCTGTGGCTCAGGGGGTAGAGTGGGTTGTCCACTTATCGAAATATTGATGGTTTGAACCCCAGCTCCTCCAGTCCACATGTAGAAGTATCCTTGGGCAAGATACTGAACCCTAAATGTGTGAGCGCCTGTGAATGTTCAACTAAGTAGCAGGTGGCACCTTGTATGGTACCAGGCCAGCCATTGGGAATGTCCACTGGAGGACAAAGTTTTCCAAAGTGAATCCCTCATCAAAACCCATGGCGGGGGTGTTTAAAAAATTATCTGATTATCTGAAGCACCTTATCTGTTTTGCACTACTCTCCCCCCTTGCCAAAATTTACCGAAAATTTGCAGCATCATCAAGGTCCCTTCCTGATTAGACGGCATGATAAGGTTGGTGCCAATCCGTGCCATCATCTTCTTTAATATGATATGTGGGTCTTCTGGCTAGCTTTAACAGGGAACATGCTACAGCAGGTTTTATTTGCCAACTTTAGTATGCCTAACACTAACCCTGTCACAAAGGTGATAATGGGCTTTATAAATAAAATTGAATTGACTTGACTGTCAGATGGACCACACAATTTCACAGTGCAAGGGTGGGGTATCAGGTGAAAAGTTGAAATGTGTTTCATTTTAAAAAATACATATATCATGTAAATTCGTAAATTATATTATCAGTGACATGAGTCAGTAAATAAATTGCTGTACTTGGGCCTATATAATGGTTAACCATAGACCTTTCACCTTGGAAAAGACATCTCAATTGTTTTTCTACACTGTTTGGTTCTGAAAGTACAACAAGCACTGCTCCCAGTAAACCAGACTCACACACATACCAACTGGATTTGTACCAAAAGTGTAATTTTTCACAAGTGCAGTTGTCCTCCTTATGCAATTGCTGTACATATTTTTATATATATATATATTTTTCTAGACCATTTGATTTGGCACCTTGTAATTGTATGTTACTATTTTTGCACCTTGTTTTTTTTATTATACTTGGCACGTTGTCTTTTTATTATTTAATACTTTTATATTTGTACTGATTTTTTTTACTATTGTATTGTTCTTTTGCTGCTTATCCTGTACCTCATAGCTGCTGTAACTGTGAATTCCCCCACTCTGGGACTAACAAAGGATTATCTTATCCTAAAAATAAACATTTTTGAACATCAGATGGCGAGGACTGTCGTCCATCTTGGATTTGACCTCTCACAGTCTCCAGAGTTCAAATCTGACTTCCCTCAACATCTGAAAATAAACATTATGGTATGCCCTAACCATGTTAGAAATGTCATGCTTTTCTGAAAAAGTGCACAGTTATTGTGGTTATCCGCTGCGTTACTCCTCCACATCCACTTGCTCTGGGGGAGCTAAAGAATTCATAGTTAAGAGGACACAGTTCATTCAGCGGGCTGTGATCACCTGGTCTTAACCATGTTTCTGATAAAAATTGGAGGTCAGTATCTTTGGAAATAATAAAATCATTTAAAATAAAGGTTTTGTTAGAGACTGACCTCACATTAAGCAAAGCGATTTTGGCATTAACAAATTCAGGTGCTTCATTTGAAATGGGAAGCAATGAGCAGCGAAGGAGATTGGCCTACAAAAATATGTCATCCCTTCACCTCTCTATAGTGGGGATTTTATGGGGATATGTGGGAAATGAGACTGGTTAAGACTGTGGTATATACAGTGGGCTGAATTACTATGTGAGATTGATTTCAGGGAAGGACAGTAGGGGGCGGTAGTGATAAGAACAGTGGCCTGGCATGAAACTGGCGAATGAGTGGGAGGTTTCGGGGTGAGAGCTGCTCAGTGCAAGCCCCCAAGAAAGTGCACCACCCTCTGAAGCAAAATTTACATAGTGGCCGAAGGTGGAACTACAGCGTCACGTGATGCACACTGGCCCAGAAAGACTTTTCCCCATTTGTTAAAATTGGGAAAGAGATAACTTTTTTTGAGACATGTTGACTTTCAGAACGCATTTTTTTATAGCCATTATTAAAAACATTAAGTCCTAAAAACATAAAACGGCGATTTTCTGAATCAAGATTTGGAATTCGGTCTTTCTCCAGACATAAAATGAACACGCATCGGACCTGCGGGACTCTACCACGAGAACGCGCAAAAGTTTCTGACACAGCACAGGCTTCGTACCAGCCGTAGTAATGGATATTTTTGCTGTAATTCATCATTTTTTAATCACAATTCATAATTTTTAACATTTTACAACACATCCATAGACTGTTGGCTGTAAAGCTGTAATATGGACGTCATACCGTGTCTGTATCAGAGACCATATATACAGTCTACAGTCTGTATTTAAACTACCGGTTATTAATGAGCAGCGCGGAGCTCTAGTGACAGATACTAAAAGGTACTGAACGTAGTATTTTTAAAAGTTGAGCTGTGAAATAAAACACGGGGCAATATTACAAGGCACCACCTTTTATTACCTTTTTATGGGCACAACACATTCCAGTTCTGTTAATTTGATTTCTCCGGTCGAGATTATGATATGATTCCCTGATGAGTTGTATATGTGTGTGCTGTGTGTGTAGAGAGAGAGAGAGAGAGAGAGAGAGAGAGAGAGAGAGAGATAAATATACCATTATCTGATAATCACGAAAATATTAAAACCGACAGCACCGCTGTCGTTATACCGCTGATTAGCTGCTGTTGCTAATAAGCTAAGCTACTAAGAGAGGAATGCTCGTGCACCAGCGCTGTTCGCTTCGGCCCTGTTTGGCTGTCATTAATCACTTGTTCTACGCATGCTCTATGGGCCAGTAGATCCGGGTATTTTACACTTTTCTAAACCCAGAAAAAGATCTTTTTCTCTGCTTCATGCGCCACTGAGCAGCTCTCATAGGAATGAATGAGGCCCCGCCCCCACGGCTGTATCCAGACTTCCTCATAATACATCCATGGCTCAGTGGCGCAGAACACAGAAAAAGCTCGTTTTCCGGGTTTTAAATTTGCAAGCCTAGTTCAGATTAACGGCAGCTGAGCGCGACCGAGTGTGCCCGAGCGGGTAACTTCCGCCGGCGGAGCGACCGATTTCCGGATTAGCGCTGTGCTAGCTTGAATGGCGGTCTAAAAAATGTGATCTTGCAGCTCTTTAAGACTTCCCAAATGTCCTATCTAGACAGGGACAGAAGACGTTTCGCGGGGTTTTGACTCTCACAACAAAATATTCACTGATTTACAGACATCTCTCTCCCAATGTGAGTCTGGGCCAGTGTCATCACGTGACCCGAACGGTGTGATTCCACTTTCGGACACTTCTGCATGGACTCCTGGCGCGCTTCCTGGGGGCTTGGGGTGTGTATCATGGAAGTAAACAGTCAGTCACGTGAGGAGGACTGTACAGCGTGCTGCAGGTTGACCGCTAGCTTCCGGCTGACTAGCCTGTTTGGGTGGACTCGAAATCGCCTCTGCACTGTTTCCCCCCGGCGACGAGGTTGCAGCTGCCGGGGCCGTCAGCGGCGTTGGATCCAGGTAGGGCTGGGCGATAAAACGATAATGATATCAATCGCTAAATAACTTTACAGACAACACCATTAGCCAGTTATACTAAGAATAGCGCCGCGGCGGACCAAATGCAGTGAACCACTTTGACTCTAGGAGTACAGCTGAGTGTCCACAGCGTTTCATTATGGCGGATCAAACAGCTGATGGTCCGACAGCAGCGCGGTGAGACAAACAGAGCACAGCTTCACAGCACCAACGTGTCTGAAACAGCCACATTTGTAGAGGTGGAAAGTTACTTTTATAGACTTCTACAGACTACTTTCTGTTAGTTTCAGGTTTAATCAGACTTCAGATGGGATTATTTAGAAACTCCATGAGGCATGACTTTGTGTGTTCATCTAGCTCATGCTGAGCTCTCCTTATTATTACCAGGGGCAGATGTAATGTTTTTGGGGCCTGGGGCCACAGGCACAAGACCTTATTTTCACCCTTTCTGTCACTGGGAATTTTGGCAGGCTGTTGGCAGCTATTGGAGTAGTAGTCCTACTCAAAAGTTGTTTTTGCAGTCAGGAGAGGTTGGCCTGTTACCAGCACAATGTGCTTAAATTTACCTGAAGTTTGTTTAAGATGGAGCTTTTAAGTTTTATATAATGCTGGAAAGTTTAATGAATAATTAATCATATGTTTATTACACTCCAACACACCATGGTCAAACGAAACTGTGTCAGTGAACTATGAGGGTAATTGAAGTAAATTGTTAAATTAATTGTGATACTTATTTTAGGTATGAGGTTCAGACCTTTGCTGGGACGAAATTTTTGTAACTGGAGCTCTTTGAATTTTAGTTGAATAGGTCCGCCAATTGGAAACAGTATATTTGTCATTTTCAATGTCTGACAGAAAATATATATTTAAACCAAAATTAACCTTATGATATCTTCATATCTCACTTAGGAGTAAAAAGCCTTTAAGCTTGACAGAAATAGCAACTTGATGTTTATCATGATATATATCGATATTGAATGATATGAAAAACTTTATTGTCATAAGACTTTTTTACATATTGCCCAGCCCTAGATCCAGGTGAGGAGCAGCCAGAGCTGGACTAGCAGGAGCGTCAGCCGGGTGGACCGGAGCCACATCAGCGAGGGCCGCATAGAAGTTAGAGAGGTTCAGGTGAGGAGGTGAGACAGCCCCGACTGAGCGCCCCTTGCGACCGCGGACCACCACCTCTGACAAAGATTGCTGATGGCTGGGAGTCGAACAGGAGGAAGGCAGACGACCGGAAACGGGAAACCCACACAGCTGTGTCCTAGATGGACTGCCCCGAGGCTGCTAAAGGTCAGTTTTCTTTTTATTTTCTTTTTGGAGTAACATAAAGTGTTGTGAATCCACAGAGGGCATGTATCATGGGCTGTTTCTCCGCTAGTTTAAAATCCAGACACCCAGTGACGTTATAAAAGGAGGAATAAAACAGGGTAAACTGCTTCTTAAGCACGGAACCTACCGATGCGGGCCCAAAAACTGGGCTGTGATGAAGAGGCACTGGTAGGATTGAGCTGGTGTAGCTTCCCTCCCATAGTAATGCTCAGTCAGGCCATCTTGCTGATAACTAAAAAGCGTCATGTGACTAAAATCCTCCATCCATTAAAAAGTCATAGTTAAAATCAACCATGATCTAGAATGTATAATGTTTAAAAAAAAGACTAAAAAAGTTGATAAAAAGTCAGTTTATATCAGAGCCTCTGACAGGAAGACACAAGAAGGTATAGGCGCCATAACATTACTTATTAAATCAAAAAAGACAGATGTTTGTGGGTTTTTGTCCCCTTGGCAAGAGGCGTAATTGTGAAGGCCTCAGTATACTTGGAACAAACCAGGTCCTTCGACGTGTGTGACCACATCTCGAATCAGAAGGGCTTAGATGTGGACAGAAGACTGCTGTTATTGCCTCTCCTGGCTGCATCCCACTGCTTCTATGATACCTTCCCAAAAACTATATGTCTTTCTGTAGTTTTGCGAGAAATGAAAAAGGAGAATTTGAGAGAAAAGTTCATACCCTGCTTCACCTTTTTCACCTTTACACGTGTTGTCAAAAGTTGGATCAAGTGGTCATGTTTGCAAGATCATTAGTTTATAAAGCTCAAGAAATTTCTGAATGCAGTGATTTCAAGATCCGGAACGATGTATCAGACCCTGTCAGATGACCTGATAAGCACTTCCTTTTGAGGACCTTTCGGATTGATACATTTATGATGGTAAAGATAGAGAAAAAAATTGCATTTTCATCTTGTTTCTGAGGTTTTTATTCGTTTCTCCTAGTTACTTTACACGAAGCCATTTGATGGCATTTCAACACATTCCTTGAAGTTATAGCATCAGTATATTTGTGTTAGGGTTGCAAATTGTATGCACTTAACTTAATTGATTATTATTATTATTAAGTTAATGATCTATCAATCGATTAATTGTTATTTGAAAAAAAAACATAAAATGTAGCTTTTTTTCCCTTAGTCAAAGCTCACAGCAAGATATTGCATATACATTGACAGTATTGCATAGATTGATTTAATTTCACGTTTGATTAAATTCTTAGCAATCGATTAAATGACCGTTGATTAATTGTCATCATCTCTATTTTTACCTATCATACAAACTTTTTGCCTTTTATTTACTCGACTTGTTGCAAGACTCTGGTGTAATTGATGGGTAGACATAACTTCAGATTTGAGACCATTTTAGTGTGTTGCTAGAAATGATGTACTGCGGTGCATATAAAGCAGAATATAGTGTAAAAAACATCTCTAAGTATAACAGTGCCGATGTTGAGAGTTCCCTGAGACGGTACAGATGGAGACACATGGCTCTATATGTCCACTGCAGCGTCTTTGTCAGTCATCTTTCATCTTTTGGCCTGCGCCTATAGGCAGAGAGTGAGCAGCAGGCGGTGTAATTCTGTTCTAAAGCCCCTAGTTAGGCATGCATATATTCCTATTATAGTCAGCGCTCCCGGAACAAGACAACAGAGAGCAAACAGAATGACCTTGAAATATTTATCCCCAGCCTCGCTTCGGAGAATTAAGTTTGGTGTCAGGGGCAACTCGCAGCTATCCAGCTCCACTTTGTGTGGAAGCCTGCATGCCCATATGCACGCACACACAAACACACACACACACACACACACACACACACACACACACACACGTCCTCCTTTAGCTGGTTATGTAGACTGAGACAAACGGCTCATGTACCATCTTGCAGTGTTGAATATTAAAGGCGGTCAGGGAGGCTAGGCTTTGATTGGGACAATAAAGGCTGATGAACAGGATCTTAGAGCATGGGAGAGGAGAGTGTGTGTTTGTGTGTGTGTGTGTGTGTCACAGTGCAAGGGATACAGCCAAAACCCTGAAGTGGAAGCCAGGAGCTGCCCGGCCCAGAATGCTCTGTGTGTGTGTGCGTGTGTGTGTGTGAGAGGGAGGGTGAAGAAGGCTAAAAGTGGCCCAGTCCGAGCAAATGTGGGTCAAATTGAAGATAAGAATGGGGCACATATGTGCAAACTTTGATTCAGTGCTTTTGTTCTGCACTTCTTCATGCCTTCAGTTTGTAACTTTCAGTAAGTGATAACGGTTTAAAGGTGAACATTTTAGCCAAAACTATCAAGCATGTTAGCAAATATTTATGCTAAAAGAAAGCACAAATAATAAAAAAGAAAAGTAAATGTAACTAGAATTATTAATTTACCTTAAACTGAAGTGTTAAGTTTACTTGAAATGTAGCTGTATCTACTCTATTTTGTGAAGTTGTTGCAACTTAAAAATGACAAGTGAAAATTACCCCGTTCTTTATAAGTATTAGCGACTTAAGTTTATCAAGTTAGTCTGAATGAGTCTAAGTGAAAAAAAAAATCGACAACGCACACTGAAAAACTTTACTGTGACTCAGACTCAGAGCGAACAATGTTTTTCGCCTGCAGCTTCCTCAGGTTCGCTCAGTGAAATTATGAGAGTATTCACAGGTGTGATGAATGGACATGATTCACGTGGATAATTCAACACGTTGGATCAACATCATTCATCATTCTTTCTTTTTTTTCCTAAATTTTCAGAGCGTATCAGTAACATGTTTTCTACAGTGTGCATTATACAAAAAAACATGACAATATTAAAACATCAAAATAACAAGGATTTCATGACTTATGACTTATTAGTGTAACAAAAGTCACAAAATAACATTTATCAAAAACAATTAATGGAATTACACATTATGCAATTTGATTGCAATACAGCAACTAAGTAATTATTATTATTATTATTTTTAATCGGTAGTCTGACTTAACTTATTCTTGAGAAAGAAGATTTTGCCAATGATGAAGTTAGGAAATCTTCTGTTTTGTTAACGTTTTAGAAAAAACAAATATGATTTCGAGTTGGCAGAATTGCACTCTGTACTTGCACTTGGTTTACTGAAGTTGCAAAAAAAAAAAGATTAACTTAATTTAACTTGTCATTTTCAAGTTGCAACAACATAAATATTTAAGTAAACTGACAATTAGGTATAAATACACATAAATTAAACTTAATAGTTATATACTGTATGCTTACATTTTTCAAGGCAATTGGTTTCGTAGATTTAAAAAATAAATTGTTTCCTTGATTTGTTTCAAGTAAAATCAACTTGTCAGATTTTACAGTACAAGGTCAAGCAGTTAGTGTACAACTAGTTTAAGAGGACTTTTCAGGTCAAAAATGCCGCCTTATTAATTTTGTAAGCCAGAAAACCAAATCCATGAGTTAAAAATGGCTGAAGATCACAGAGAAATCGCAGACATGGCTGGTAATTCTCTACGGGTTCATCACTCAGGCCGCATATTCCACATTGCATATAATCATTTGATCTGTTAAAAAAAAGAAAAAAAGATGCATCCAGCTTGAATGTACACATGTTTTCAGCTGACAGTCTTCATTTGTTAATCAGTGTATTATATGGCTAAAACTTGTCCACCAGCCAACATGTAAAGATGTCTTTCCACTCTTTACCAACTTAGTTTGAAGTTTCTATTGTTCTTCCTCTTCAGCCGGAGATCAAAAAGAATCAAACACAACTTTTTGATTTATTTGGAGATATTCTAGCTTAATGATCCATTACAGAATATCTGAAGGGACTACTGCATGGGAGGCATGATTGAGGCTTCGCCAAAAGCCTCTTTGTTGTACTTATGTAATTGTCATGTTCATAGGGAATTTTTATTGAAACAATAACAAAGCACATGTCCACAAATTAGCTTCACTTTCTCCCATTCAACTTCTCATTGTCTCCAATGCCTGTGAGGGCTTAGAATAATGGATGATTGGAGAGCAGAAAGCAATGGGCTGTGTGTGTGTTTGTGTGTGAAGGGGAAAGCATGTTGGCAGTGTGGTAAAGAAAAGCCTGCTGGATTGTTGGAGCACAGTGGAAGGATGCCTGCCAGTTTCTACGCCACCGGGACTCTCTGACCTGCGCTTGCGTCTGTGTGTGTGTTTTTGATTGCGTGTGTGCAACTGAACTCAACAACAGAAAACCTCCGCCTGGTCCTGCATGCGTTCTCACTGCTCTTTCCACTGTGTGTGTGTGTGTGAGACCGCATGCCTCTGCCCCGCATTCGGTGTGTGTTTCGGCGTACTCGTGCACCTGCGTATTGTGCGCGCGCGTGTGTGTGGGAGGCAAGCAGATGAAGACGGTGCTTGCCTCATATTCGATGTGATCTGCAGCCTCACCTCTGTCATTATATTTAGCATACGATCCAGCTCTGTGTTTCATTATGCATTCCCATCTTCGGCTCTGTAGTGTGAATCTTACATCTCAATTAGCCTCTCTGTTCTGGACATAAAATGCATTATTTGCGGGAAGAAATGGAGGAGCCAAACTTGCAGCTAAAGTGCACATGAATGACACATCCTAATCTATTCAAATTCACACACATGCAGCAAAAACACAGAAGAGTATGATACATTTTTGCATGGATTATTGCTGTACGGTGGGACAAATGCACATATTTGTGGGCAGATAAGAAATTATCTTTATATTTATATATATATATATATATTTAAATTATCTTAAATTTCTAAAAAAGAAAAAAATCCAACAAAAGCTAAACTTTCTGCACAGATATTCTTTATTTATGTGCATATTCCATCTTTTATGATTAGTAAGATCCTTTTCATCAAAGAGCTTGAGATGCATAACATAACAGGTGATGCGTATAGAGTCATCACTGTGATTTTACAAATAGTTAATACACATATTTTGCATCTGTTCTGCAGTTTAGACTATTTATTGCTTTACTATAAATCTCAGGATTGTCCTGTTCTGAATAGCTCAACAGAGGTTGATAAACTGCTTTAACACTGGACCACCCTGTTCAAATAACGCTTCATTAAATGACTTAAGTTCATATATTTAAGGGTCTTTGACTGATTTTGGAATGATCTATCGTCATAAGAAATTCCAACACAGAATTAGTCACTTGATGGTAAGTAGACTTTCACTGGGAAAACCCTATTTGCTAATTCTAAAATTCTTCTTTTTCTTTTTTAACATGGAGAGCAAGCAACAAACACATTAATACACAACAATACTTTTGTTTTTGACTGTGCATGCCTGTCGTTTGGTGTGCAAAAACTTTTTTGTTTTACCTACTAGGATCAGCTAAATTGACCTAGCATCAGGCTGTTAGACAGTTTGAAGCTCCAGCGTGTAAGATTTCATAGCATTCAATGACAGTTTGCAAATTGCAATCCACTGAAAATTATCCAGTGTACCAATATGTTGGAGAATTCCACTTGACAACACAAAAACACAAAGGACCCTATCTGGAGCTGGTGTTTGCTTTGTCCTTTTTGTGCTACAATAGTAATGACATGGCATACTCCTTGGAAGAGGAGCTGCCCTCTCTGTAGATGTAAACGGCTCATTCTAAAGTAACAAAAGGACAGTGACTTTCAGAGAATTATACACTAATGAAAACATATTTATCAATATTATATTTTTGCCAATATACCCTCCTAAATCCAACAGAATAGACATTTAAGGATTAGTTCAAAAGGATATACTGTCAGCAGTTTTTTTTTTTTTTTGCTTTAACTTATCATTATAAAGTAAATATTGATTGCACAGCGTATTAGCTGTAGGTTAATGACATCAACAGTGTTTAGATTGGTTCCCTATAGGCCTTGCTTTCATTATGCAGTTCTGGCTGCCATTGGGTACAATCTAGCAAGAAAACTAAGGCTTGATTTATGGCACAAAGGAAGTGTGTCAACCATATAGCAAACAAAATAGGAAAAGGATATCCATTTGGTTTTCCCACATAGCTATCCTTAGTTATCCCCGGTTACCAAAGAGTGCCAGTATTAGATCTGCAGTTACTATTTCCAGTAGTGGAAATGGTGGATGATAACAACCAGAGTAACTGTGGAAACTGTGACTGTTGCTCAACTCTGAGAAAAACAGAAAGTGATCTGACTGTGTTTATGACAGCAGTACCAACAATAGTTGTGTTTCATTTGAAGGAATTCTGGGTAAAACCTAGGAGGCAGGAACATTTAGAGGAATAACCTTGTAGTCAGTCCTCTCAGCCTTTGTGTCCCCATTGCAGTACAGGACCCCTCTGGACTCTGAGTTGACATAATTATCCTACAACAGTTTCAATCATGATGGAATCATTTTTCTTCTGCTGGGTTTTAAAATAGCGCTTGTTTTGTTGACATCTTCCGCCTTGAGTTATACCCAATCAGATGAATCAACCCCAAGTCCCACCAAAAAGTTTTTTGGGGCCACACTGAGATACATACCCCAAAGCAGGGACTTGTTTTGCCACTGTAAAAGTTCCTGAAAATTGTCCTACAGGGGGTGATTCCTGTTGTGGAGACACGCAACTGGGCGAGACCCCGTGAAACTACCCCCGAGATCCTGTTGTTGAAACGGGCCAAATAACATTCAGAAACAATATGGGTTACATTTGAAGATGTGTCTGTATCCATTAGCAGAGACAGGGTCAACTATGCTTACTGTGAGGTTTGTATTAGCAACAGTAACCATGACTTAAGTTCTGGAAACATATATTGCTGTTAAATGTTTTAAATCTTTCAGTTTCGTTAACAGCACTAATAAAATTCTATTAATTTGCTTTGGGTTGGAGACAGGTATCTCTAAACCTGGAAAAATGAAACCAAAACTATCTGCATGACTGGATACCAGTAAAGGAAAATCAGAAAATATGCCTTTTGTAATTTAGGTTAATTTCGCCTTTAAAGAGTCTCAGTCTCTGTGTATTTTGTTGGGCAGTGAGCACTGGAACCGCAGCAGGGGATTGACATCTTGCTCAAGGGCACCTTGACAGTAGTTGTTCAAGGAGGGAACAGCTTTACTTAGTCACACTCTCAGATTAGAATGCTGCCCACATCATGTCAACATAATCTTGGATCCTTGCCCAGACAGTTTTCCTTAATCTCACATTACCATATCTGCTATACAGGGCCATATGAACCTGTGAAATGGAAGTAGAGTCTCACATTTACATACACACACAAACATAGGCACGTATAGGCCCTGCTTATGCCTGCAGCGTGCCAGTGTTGTCCATGCCTGGACAAGCTTGAGAGGTTTGTTTTTTGACACATTAGTGTTAAACTTCAGTGCTTAAGCTTCCATACTTACCTCTGACCACTGGCAGATCAGGTTAATCCAATCCCGACTGGCAGATCACATCAAAAGGAGTTAGGATTCAAGGAGAAGTCAGAGATTTGGTAGAATTTGGTGTTTTTGTACATAGAAAGTTGTGATTCATGTCAAGACATTCCTTTATCCCAGTATCATGTGCAGTGTCTCAAAGGCCTGCAGCAACGGTGGTGTCTGACCCTCTCACCAGCTATTTAAAGGTGTATTCAGACATTTTTATGCTTCTGCACTGGAGATAGCCATGGCCAAAGACAATTTGTTTTCAGGCTGGACGTCTGTCCATGCATCCATATGTCCATCCCTTTCTTGTTTATGTGATAACTCAAGAATGCCCTGAGGGGGTTTCTTTAAATTTGGCACAAACATCCACTTGGATTCAAAGATGTACTGATTAGATTTTAGTGGCCCAAGGTCAAGGTCATTGTGATCTCATCCATCTCATTTTTGTAAGTGCAATATCTCAAGAATGCCTTGAGGGAATTTCTTTGTTTTGGAACAAATGTCCTTTTGGACTCAAGGATGAACTGATTTGATTTTGGTGGTCAAAGTTCAAGGTTTCTGTAACCTTGTGTCTGTCTTAGTCTCATTAATATAATATCTCAAAAACGCATTTAAGGAATTTCCTCAAATATTATATAAACATTGTTTTGGACTCAAGGATGATTAGTATCTGGTAGTCAAAGTTTAAGGTCACTGTGACCTCACAGATCATGTTTTTTTTTTATTTCACCACGACTGAATAATTAATATTCTTACTGTGGCACCATTTTACACAAATCTACTTTTAGTTCCCATTGCATTATTAACACACATTTGACCATTTGACTGTTTTTGCAGAGCTTGTTTGTTTCTCCCGAATACACCTTTAACTGATATAATATAGGCTGTGCAGAGATCACGCCGATCTTAGAGTATATCAATCCCTGGATAAAAAAAAAAGTTCAGTAGTTCTACTAAAAAGTCCAAATACATTCGTCCAGTAAGAGTCCATTTACATCCAAAATACAGTCTTTATATTGTTTCAAGTCAGAATTTCTCAATCCTCTTTACACCCAAAACCTGCAAAGACCTGGCAACTCCAGAACTGCCACCTTATTATAATTCTAACCATTGCACTATAGTTAATTAGCTTCATTTAGTATTGACAGTGTGGGAGTTTCAGATTGCCCAGTCCCTTCTAAGAAGTCTGGTAATCCTGGAGCAAATTTTAAAAGAAAATGTATCTAAATTATATTTAATGACTTTTTCACAACGGTATTACGTGGTTACAATCGAAAACATTAAGGTTATGCCAGAATTTTTTAAAGAAAGATCACCAACAGTTTATATTAGGATGATTCTTTTTCAGAGGTTGGATGGATTATACTCTGCGGAATAAGAGACTGGCTATCCTGGGCAGAATAAGAGATCAGTTATTGATTTGAATTGAGTGCATGCCTTTTCAACCAGAATCTGCCAAAAGCAGATGTGTGGATATAAAAGAAAGAGAAAGCCTCTCTTGTGTTTTCACTGGGCCAGTGGATGATGCACAAGCACAACAGAACATAGAGGAAACTTAATCTTCCTGTCTGTTTTCTGTCTGGTTGGTAATGTCCTGAATTAATGGGACAAATTCATTCAGGTTCGCACATCCAGTTCTATGAATAATATCTGAATTATGAACTGAGAACGTATTAATTACCTCAGAAAAGTAAGATTGGGAAACAGTGAATTTTCCAAAGTAACCATTTGAATTCCTTCTTCCTTTTGTCTCCCAAAACTCTGCATTATTTGCCATGCATATTATGCAAAAGTTGTGTTGGTGAGACAACTGCCGCCACCGTAATTTATTAATCACAAAACTCTTAGCACAATGAAACTCGTGCAGCTTGTTTGATGTCCAAGATCAGTCTTCTAAAGAGGGATGACAAGAAGTTCATACATTACTAAAACTTTGATATGATGCTCCCCAAAGGCCATTTCAGTGGTCATATGGTCTTGTGGTGGCCATTACATATCTGACAAACCCAGATTTGTGCCTGTAAGGTATTATTTAACCTGTAACGTATTGTCCAAAGTCTTCTAATACCGATGCTCTGTCATGTCCCTCAGCATCTCATAGGGACGCACAGAGCACCTTTTCACGTCTCTACATGACGCACAGCTAAAACACATTTAAACGTGGTCAATTATGTGAAAGGGTCATGGTTAGGTTTAGATAACAAAACTACTTGGTGGGGTTTTGAAAAAAGGTAATGTTTTGGATTAAAATTAATATGTGTGTTACATAGAGTAACATAATGTAAGGGTTACATGAATTACCAACACATTCTCATCAAAATTAGGTATCCTCCTGCATTCACTGTTGATGATCCAGGGTGCTAAAATCCAATGGAACATGTCAAAAAAAAGCACATGGTTAGAATCAAGCAACAAAAGCACATGGCTCTACATACATGCGAGCTCCCAGGTGAAAGGATGGGGTTTGTTGGACCTATCCACCACCCTTTGTGCCTGCCCTATGGGGACCTTTAGGCTCCTTATATGATGTCCTTAACGGCAGCGTTCCAACCTGACACTGTCCAGTGACGTACTATATGGTTGTGACAGGTGCCCCCCCAGGTGCATAATGAACTGGCACTGCTGATCTGTGTATCATACTGCTGCATGAGGTGCCATTTGGCTGACTTGTGGCTGATCATAACACTGCAAAAGGTTCTGTCTGACCGCATTACAAACTGATGCCACCCAGCGGCATATCATACCCCTGCAAAGGGTGGCTTTTGGCGTCGGGGTCTTATGCAGAAGGCCAGGCCCATGCCACATCGTGTAGTATTGCATTGGTGTCCAAAACAAACCTGAAAAGCACTAATTTATGCCTGTAGTGTCTAATCCTACCTGTTCTCATCAAGGTAACCAAATACAGGCACTTTGTCATGACTGACAGCTTCTCACAGCAATGCACAGTCACGATGTGTTGCACAGCTGCAACACAGATTGAAACTGCTGTGGTTAGCTTTCAGGTTAATATAAGTGGGTTTGTTACGTAACATAATGCGATATAAGTAAATTAATATTGCTTTAAAACAACCAACTTTTGCTTTTACACAGGACATAGGTACTTAAGTTACACAAGGTTACATTAAAACAACACTGACTTGGGTTTCGCAAAGGACACAGACTGTGGTCTCCTGGGTGAAAGTCCTGTTTTGTTTGACCAATCCACCATCACTTCCTCTCCTGTGCTCTCTGGCTTTTTGTGCTACATCAGTTGCTCTCAGCATCAAGAATTGTTACGGGTGGGTTTACATAGTTAGTTGAAAGCCATCTGTGTCTCATAGAGGCTCTAAAGGGTTCCTTTGGTGTTAACATCCCACGCTGTAATCGGGTTGGTATTTGACGACTGGGGAATGAGGACGGGCTGTATTATCATTATATTGATGTTACATGTAATCATGTTTTGTTGGTCGTGGTGTTGTTGCTGTCTGGGAGAGAAATCCTTTATAACCTCAACATACAAAAAGAAGAAGTAAAAAAGAAGTACCAATCCATTTCCATAGAAAAACATAACTGAATGTTTGCTGCCCATGCATGTCACCTTTAAAAGAAAGCTTGATCTCTTTTGCACTAATTCCTGAAACAAGTTCCACTTTGATACTCTTTGCAAAAAAAGCCCTTAACTCAAAGGACAAGACATGATCTGTAAAGTCATGTCAGTGCTATTTATATGGCCCAAAATCACAACTTTGTCTCAAGGCAATCTGTACAGAGACCCTGTATCCTTACACGCTGATTTGGATAATGAAAAAGTCCTCCTAAAAAACTCTTGAATGTGGTAAAAGAAGGTTACAACTCACAAACTTGTAAGTCTGAGGTTCTAAGGAGCAAATGAAGGCTGCGTATGTCTCCATTCGCCCTCCCGAGCCTTTGGCTAGTGTTGCTCACTGACCTGTCACATTAAACCTCACTCGCCTCCTCCAACAGGGCCGGACAGCTGACACTAGCGCTCCCCTCCCCTTCTCTTCCTAATGTGTTGTGATAAGGAGCTTATGTGAGGTTTCCCCGGCAAAATTACCCCCTCAAGCCATTCTAACAGTCTGCCGTATGTGGGCGTACATTTCACGATCACTTCCACGGAAAGGTGATGCTGGCAAGCAGAGACCACGAGGGAGGGGAGCGCTAACCTGGGCTGAAAACAAAGCTAGGAGACACCAAAGCCCGAGGACATGACAGCAGTGATTTTCATTGTTTTCTGACACGGGGACATGCAGTAGCCTGTAGCCGCAGCAGGGATCAGCTGTCCTCATATTTTTTGATTGCATGAGCTCGCCAGCAGATGATATTGAGCAGACTTTGATGAGGTGAATACAGTTATTGATTTGAATTGGGTGCATGCCTTTTCCGAACCAAAAAATGACCGAAAGCAGATGTGTGGATGCAGAAAAGAGCTTTTCTCTTGATTCCATGTCCATCAGACACAATAGGAGGATATTCTAGCATCCTAATCTTTGAAAGCATTTCGGCAGAAATCAGTTCCACATGTGAGCTGTGGGACTAATGCGGTGTTTACATCCACTGATTCTGATGGCTTCCTCCTTTGTCTATAGGTTCTCAGTGACTGGCTTCTACGTGTGTGTGTGTGTGTGTGTGTGTGTGTGTGTGTGTGTGTGTGTGTGTGTGTGTGTGTGTGTGTACTAATGCAGACTCCACGTGTGCATGATGCTGGCATGTGCGTGTCAATCCCCTGAGCTCAGACTGTAAGATGTCGATAGCCAACCTGTAAATGACAGGCACAGAGGGAGTGTGTTTAGCAGTTTGGCTGGATCTTAAAAAGGTCACACCCACACACAAAGCCACACACACACACACACACACACACACACACACACACGTAAAGAAAAGGACATACAAGGATGACCTCCTTTGTCACCTCCATCTCGAGCTAAATGCTGCAGCCTTGCTCAGTTAACCAGGTATTTTTCTTTTTAGCATTGCAAGCTCTAGCGTTACCTCCAACACGGGTGCATTTCTACTGCAGCTGTCAAAATTGCTGCTGTCATGGGAAAATATTCTACCTCAAATTTTGGTGATTTGACTACATTTGGGGGATTTGACGGTCGGTCCACTGGTTGAGAAAAATGTGTGACCCCTGGGGCTTATGAAAGCCTTTCAAAACCCACAGGATGAACACAAAAATGCATTCTTACTCAAACAAAAATTAGTAACATAAAACCCCTCTTTTTTTTTTTTTCCTCCCGAGTTCAATGTCCTCTCCAGAATCTTTGCAGTTTGAAGCTATGCTTCTGCTGGGGTTGCATATTAAACAGGGCTTTAGGTGGCACAGCTGTGGTACTCAGACAGATTTTTATTCTTGATTTGGTCTAAATTTCTGTTGCAAACAGTGCAATTGACTAATCCTTTGAATTTTCTTCCAATGAACAAGAATTCAGGCTGAAAAAACCAAGTTAATGAATCCCCATCAGCCTCCACTGTACCTTTGTTTACTCCTAATTAGCAGCTGTTAGCATGTGAACTCGCTAAACTAAGATAGAAATTATGGTTCACGTCAACATTGTCATTGTGAGTACATTAGCATTTAAATGTCCTACAAACTCATATCACGTACATACCTCTTAGCTACTTAACTATTTACGTTCTCACTGCTCTCTGACAGCAGCAGGCAGCTGTTTTTTTTTTATTGAATTAAATATTAAAACCCACTGGACTCTACCTGCTCAGCAACAAACAACATGTATAGTTAGCAGCTAGCTTCTAACATAATAAATCATAGTAAATCACCAGATCCATTCTCAGAGTTTGGTAGAGACCAAAAACAGATTTCATGGCTCTGTGCTTCAAACTATAATGCTCTGGGTGCACCTAGCATAATTTCTGGATGGATCAATTTCCACCCACTGCATGCAAAGTGTCTTTCAAAATAAACTTCTGTCTTTACAGGAAACATTCTTGCCAAAGTTTTAGGCGACAAAATTACTTCTTTAGGTCTGTTAATATTGTAGAGTAACTTAACGGAGGTATGCATGGGTGTGTCAAGGGAGTGGCCTGGGTTGGGCCATCCCTGCAATCTGATGGGCCAGTCAGTTTGAACCGTTAGACGAGTAAACTAAATTTTCATCTATAGATGTAACTCTGGTGGTGTCTTGCCTGACTCATTTTACATACAAAAAAATTAATACAACTCAAAAAAGTTTATTCACACAAGCTTATTTATTCTAATTCTGTTGGCACTTCATACTTGCTACTGTTTTATTTTACGTTTGTGTGGCGTCACTCTGTCGCGTTGTGATTGGCAGGTCTATTTATCTTTTAAACTCAACTATAAACAGGAAAGTGAGATACTGCAATCCTAGTAATTAACGCATTGAAACCACAATTGGCTTGAAAATTTAACAACAAAAATATTAAAGATTACATGTAAATTACCTAAAAATCAATTTTAAAAAATTCAAATAAAAAAGAAACATTTTCAAAAATTATGATAGTTCTGTAACATAATTCTAAATATGAAGTGATGATAATTAATTAATTATAATAATGTATTTATTGTTTTTTTTTTAAATCATTTTCTAAATCTACTGATTTCTTGCATTTTGTGTAACATTTGTTTCCAAGTTGCTTATTTAAATACTTGTGAAAGGCATCTGAATGCAGGACAACAAAAATGATGTTGCTCCAGGTTTCTAAGGGTTAAAGTAGGCATGGGTAATGGAGGCAGAAGTGATAAATTGAAGCTATGCCAGCACATGTGCCAGCAGCAGCGCTCACACTTCACCCCTGCATAAGTCAGTGGCCCAGTAAAAAAGTCTGGACATGCCACTGAAGGTACGTGTAGAGGGGTAGCATGCCATACTTTCTTGCTTTATAAACACATAAATAAAGGAATAAGAAAAAAAGAAGCAGTTTCCACCTTCACAGGCCAGCAGAGGCAGCAGTGATTGTGAGAAAATTCCACTTTGGGGGAAAAATGTCTCTGATTTGCATTCAAACATCAGACTACAAAACAGTTATTACAGAAAATATATTAATATGCGTATGTCCATCTTTTCCAGTTTGCAGCTGGTCCTGCTCTGATGTCCCGGAACTGAACAGCGGAAAGACTGAAAGATCACTCTACAGAGCCAGCTCAGATAAGTAAGTGAGAACATTTCATAAAAATCAATATGAACCAATGTCAAATGATTTCATATCACAGTGGAGAACAGTATGGAAGCCCTCCATTCACTTGCACTCGCAGCATCACCAGCACAGACGCACATACCCTTGTAAACTTCCCCGCTACCACATTTTTTTTCTCTTTTGCCTCTGTTCCTTTCTCTTTGTACCATCCTCACCCCATCTCTGCGGTGCCAGGCCTGAGCGCTTGGTGGAGGAAAAAAAACAGAAAAAAGAGAGTGAGAAACAGAGAGAGAGAGAGAGAGGGGGAGATCGTATTTCCATTCCACGTTGGATCACTGGAGTGGAGTCTAAAACCACAGAGTGCGCTGGCACTGGACAAAGAGGCTGGATTCAATAAATATGTGGACTAAGCTCTCCTATTCAGACCCCGCAGTATTGAATTCCTTATTTAGGTCATTTAGACTGGGCAAAATTGATACAGTATGCAGCTCAAATCTACAGCTCCATTTTTTTCTCTCTCTCTCTTCTTCTCCTTCTCTCTCTGTCTTTGCCCTTCTAAATAAAAAAAGAGATGAGAGGGAAGCCAGTGTGTGTGGGTGTGCAGGAAGCGCTGTGAGTGAAGGAGTAGCAAAAAAAAAGGATTTTTTTTTTGCTTTGTATGACTGCAAATGTTTGTGTATTTTCTCGTGAATGACAAAGAGAAAGGAATTAGTCAGGGAGGGCATGAAAAGCAAGAAAAAAAACACAAATTGAATGAAAGAGATTGAGAAAGTGAGCGGATTGAGAGTGTGTGTGTGTGTGTGTGTGTATGTGAGAGAGAGAGAAAGAGGTGGTATTTTGACATTTTATTAGAGTCTCAATGAGGTCTGCACTAGACAATGCTCTCCTGCCTCCTCGTTTAGCCTGATCTTAATTGGCCATTAGATTGAAAAATAGCCTACACCTCCTCTCCTCCTCCTCTCCTCCTCTCTTCTGCAGCTTCAGAGCTGATTAGACCTTTGATTTACTAATAAACACAAAGAAACAGATTAGTGGCGGGGCCGAGGCGGCATCAGGCGTGCTTAACTCTGCCCGGAATAGGAAGAATACCAGCCGAGGCCTTAACGCTCACGCAGACCTGCCTGACTTTCCCTGACAGTGTTCTGTTTTTCATTTAAATGCGACTTAAGCCATTCTAAATGATTGTTTGCATGATTCTGTTTCGATAGATCTAAAATAAGAACAACGATAGCCAGAGCATTCATTCTTTTTGCAGCATAAAGTCAAGGCTTCAGTCTTCCCCTTCATCATATCACAACCATAACTCCCCTCACCGTACAAACATGGTTTCTCAGCAAAATGACGCTGGTATTTCTCCAAAAAAGGCTGCAGGAGATGCTGTTTGCATAACCCTGTGTCTATATCCACAGTATGCTGGTTTCCATGACCTATTTCCGCAAAACTTATATTTTCAAAATGTTGATAATTGGGAGATGACTACCGTTCCCAATGAGTGATGTTAGTAATTTTTCTTGTGACTTTTCTCGTGACATCATGTGCCTTCTACTCCCAAAAATACCAATACCATGGAGATGGATGCTCAAAACATCAGCAAGTTTACTTATATTGCAGCCACCACACTAACTGAATACTAAATGCACATCCCCAGTTTCGTTGAAAGTGACACTTCAATGTTTTTCTACGCTGAACATTAAACCTGGGGGAGTGACGGCCATCTTGGATTTGACCTCTCATGGTTCTCAGGGGTCAAATCTGAAAATAAACCTTACAGTATGTACTAACTATGCTAGAAAGTTTTCATGATTTTCCAATAAAATGCACAATTGTTACTAAAGACAGCTTATCCAAAGTACTAATATTCAGCCTGTCGCTCAAATAATACTTTACTTTTGGTCTTAAATTTAATCTGGCAGGTTACATAAAAATCCATCCCCTTCTTATTTTATTTTTTATGTCTATTTCTTATTTTGAAATAGAAAAATATAATGTACATAGTTCATATAACTTGTGGGGTGTGGCAATATTTAGTTCATGTTTCTACATGTAAAAATCTTTTGGATCAATACTTTTTTTTTTTCTTTTTATAAATTATTATGTTTAAAGACACTAATTCATTACTTGGACTTTTTATTATATAAAAAGTACTTCCATAACTACTGACTTCCATAACCTTTTAGCTCAGGTTGCACAGATTTTAGGGATATGACTCATTTAAAGATACTCAAAGAAATTACATTAAAATCAACAAAATTACCAATGTAAGCACCATTCTTATTGCAGAGTGCAAAGGGTTAACCCTTAAAAACATTGCTGACATACATGATTTTGGGTGCATTGAAAAGTGATCAACATGTAGTCTTATGTGCTGCAAACTCATCTAATTTTCTACCTTTTCTATCCCAGATTTTTTATGAATTATCAACAATATGACAAAATCAAAGTATATTTTGTGAGTAACCACAAAGCATTAATTTCCAGTCCCTGATTCCAAGCCATCCTAAGCGTAGATTGACCTGCTGCGTATTTATTTTTTTTGTTTTGTAGCCCTTATCTTTCTGTGCTGCAGATGACTACTCTTCACGCCTTCTCTATCTATTTTTTTTTTTTTCTGCAAAACTCACACTGGGCTCTTATGATAAATAAGACATTACCCACAATGAGAGGAACTCAATCAGTGCTTGTGTTGGCTGAGAGTGAGAAAGACAGGCATAATTACTCACTAAATAGGCAATCACCGAGGTGGCGCCCACACAATCAAGCCTGCATGTGTATTTTGGGGAGCTTCCACAGAAATGCCGGCCAAAAGAATCAGAAAAAAAAGAAGAAGAGAGCATTAATATCGGCGAGCGGCAGTCCTGTTGGGCTAATACTGCAGTCCGGGGTAACAGGTACGGTTTGGACATGGTCATTAACGGGCGGTATTATTAACTGAAATGTCCACTGCAAAGTGAAAGGAGACAATCCTGTGTCGTGAGTAATGGAAGAACAGCTCTCACATCATTTATTCCAAGCAGAAATTAAGTTTAGGCGACCTATCCCGTTTTGGGTTTCGGGTTAATTTTCTTTTTCCGACAGCTACTGTAAATGAGTTTACTTTCTGTGGTATTGAAGGGATTTCTCTGAGTCACAACTTGACTCATGACCAGAGCAGCTCCTTTGATGGCTGTATTTTTGTTAAGTTTTGCTAAAGCTAAAAAGGCTATTAAAACATCTAGACACTAACCAAACAAACACAAGCAAAGAGAAACATATCATTTAACTTTGGAAATTAATGAATTCATTGTTTAAGTGTTTTGCAGTGCACGGGGTTTCACAATCCCATTTTCCAGGCCTGGAAAAGTCACGTAAATCATTCAAAAAAATGTTGAAAGTTTTGTAAAAGTCATGGGCTTTTGTTGTTTGTCATGAAATTGTTACAGTAATTTTCCATGAGTAACTGTACATGTTAAGTAAGCTAACTTAAAATTAATATTTACATATGCAAATATGAAATTATGATGGAAACAGAGTTTGAATATATGTTTCAAAAAATGCCACGTAATTGGGACTAGGTAAAAAAAAAACAAAAGAAGTCATGGACAAGTTTAGAAATTGTGTCCATAAAAATATGTGGGAACCCTGAATGCAATACAACATGAGATACTTGACACTGCAATGATCATTTTCTTTTCTTTTTCCTTTCTTTTTTTTTTAATGGTATTCTTACTCTCCTGCTTTGTGAATATATTTATCACACTTTCGTAAAACACTTTTTTCTGAAGTGCTCTCATTTCATTTTGCCGTTGATGCTGTTTGCTGTCAGCGTTAATGCGTTAATTGCAATGCGACTTATATAATGTGTCATTTTTAACCACGTTTATTGCCAACTTTATCGCCAATTCCTGTCTTTAAAAAGCAGTTCCAGGCCAAGTTTTAAAAGCTAGAGTGATGATGCTGGTATCATCTGAAACTAGAGGACCAATACCAACTATACCAATTTATACCAATTAATACAATTCTACAATTCTACAATTTCATTTAGCAGACGCTTTTATCCAAAGCGACGTACAACACAAGCAAGAATTTAGACTTAAGGAAAAAAACCCTTAGTAAGTGCAAAAAGTGCTTCAGGTGTGATTGGTCACAGGTATTGCCGTCTAGTGGCAGAAGAAGTACCCCCCCATTTTTTTTTTTTTTTTGAAACCAAAGTAATAACCAGTAGCGATCTCTGCATCTGAGATTCAACAATCTCAGTATCACTACTTACGATGACAGTCAACATACAACATCACACAACTTTGTCAGTGCTAGATAATCATGAAGTGCTGGGTTTTGGACCATCTGACTTAATCTACCCCAAAGGGCAAAGAGGAGAAGAGTCGGGTTAAGTGCCTAGGTGTTCTCGGAACAAATGAGTTTTCAATTGTCTCTTAAAAGTAGAAAGGGACTCAGCAGAACGCACAGAGTTTGGAAGTTTGTTCCACCATTTGGGAACAACAGAAGAGAAGAGTCTGGCTAGAGATTTAGAGCCGTGCTGGGCTGGAAGCACCAGGCGTCTTTCACATGCAGAGCGTAGTGGGCGAGAAGGAGAGTAGACCTGGATCAGGGATTCCAGGTAGGCTGGAGCAGTTCTTGTGATTGTTTTGTTAGCCAAGAGAAGTGCTTTGAATTTGATTCTGGCTGCCACTGGAAGCCAGTGAAGAGAAATTACCAGCGGGGTGACATGTGCTCTTTTGGGCTGGTTGAAGACCAGACGTGCTGCTGCATTCTGGATCATCTGAAGAGGTTTGAATGAGTATGCAGGGAGGCCTGCCAGAAGAGAGTTGCAGTAGTCAATGCGTCAATAATACCAATATTGATACCAATAGTCAATGCGTCAGTAATACCAATATTGATACCAACCATGCTAGCTTTTCAGCAAGGGCGTGATATAATGCTCCAAAGTTAGGCTATATTTTGGCATTGGAAAAGTCTCCCCTTTACAGACATACTCACTCTATTCAAGTCCTATGCATTTTTTTTTTCTGTCAATTGATTCCTAATGAAGACAGTCTGGTAAGAATTGCTTCACCTTTTTAATATGGACTTCATAATTGTTTTGAAATGCAAAATAATAGAACTAAAAACACGTAATGGAAAAATGTAATTAATCGTGATTTAGTATTAAAGTTTTGCAGGCAATCACAATTTTAAAGAATATATATATATATGTGTGTGTGTATATATATATATATATATATATATATATATATATATATATATGTTGACATCCCTACTTTCAATGCAACCTTAACACTTTCTTCAATGTACCTGTTGCTTTGATAAATTTTGGATGCTGTATCACAAATGTTGTCTTTGCAATGTGAAACATCTACAGAAAGTGTTGAGTTTTATTCACAGTGGCTTTAAATTGATAAAAAAAAATGTAAATCATCAATGTTATCATTACAAATATTGATGACCCTGCCCAACTTTGGCAGCACGATATACTTTTTTCTCCATCAAACTTTCCAAGAAAACAACATAAAAACCTTGTATAGAGTGGAAATTATTTTTCATTCAGCATACAGCAAGTCCATCTAATCAACTACAAATGGGGCTTAATTACTTTGACTAAAATATGAATCTATCAAATACAGACTCAATATCTGCCTTGAACAGATACTTAAGTGCACACAATTTAATGACAGTATCTAAACGGAAAGCACATTTGCATACTGTAATATACGTTATTACTTAGCAATTATTAATTGGCATCTCGCCGGAGAAGAGGAGCTCCTCAGCGTGGGCGGTGTAGTGGATATAGCTAATTTAAGTCTGTACGAGACTCATCAGGTTTGGTATGAACCTATAATTCACTAAATGGTTATTGATTTCACTGAAGCTGCATCAGCAACAAAATACCTTTCATTTAACAGTAGCGATGCCAATAAAGTTTTCATTTAGTCTTCAAAGCTGCTGACATTGAAAAAAAATCTCAATTCAAGGTTTACATCTGTAGGAAGGCACGATGGCAGAAATAATGAAATAATGAATTTATAATGTTTTTTTTTCCATTCCAGTAAATCTCGCTCTGGAAAACTTGGCTTCCAGCAGATATATAGCATTTACATACTGAGATAAAGTTTCTCCAAACAGCAAGAATGATATACTATTCATGCATTTTTCTATGCTTTCTCCCCCCACTTTCTCTATTTACGTTTGTTATTATGAGACATACTGTCAAATTTTCTGGAAGGATTTGATATAGCCCTCGGCAAGTACATTTGTACTGCGCCACATACTGTATCGTTCTCTCTGTGTGTGTATGTGTGTGTGTGTGTGTGTGTGTGTGTGTGTGTGTGCTGGAGGCACCTATAAAGTAGCATCCTAGTTTAGCTTGTCTCATAGGTTGTTAAACAGGTGATTAGTTTCACAAGGCAACACCTTTAAACTTTGATGACTGGGAAATCCTTGGGTTTATATGGAGCGCCAATGTGGCAAATATAACTCATAAGTATATGGATGCATTTGTGTGTGTGTGTGCGTGTGGATGAGTGCTGTGTCTGTGTGCTTACAGAAATTTACAGCATATTGAAAAGAGACTTTGCTGCAACTATAGGGCTGCAAATTTTTCCAAATCAATTAATTGGCATTTAAAAAAAATTAATAGTCATGACGTCATGTCAGGGCTGGCCTCTATTCTAGTACCATCTATGACCCAATGCAGTTTCTCTTTTAGCAGTCCTCATTGGCGTTTCTACAAAGATGAGGCGCGCTTCATTCTAAGACAAATCCAGTCTTCTACACTACAGTACTTTGTGATTTTTAACAAAGTTTAATTATTATTAATGGGTTTTTAATTATTAGCGATTTTGAATGAAATTTTCCTATTTCAGGGACTCCAGCTACACTTCTGCTCACAATTACCAACAAGTACCAATGATTGTATGTAAAGTTTGACAAGGCTTGAAAGCTCCCCAAAATTATGCCATAACATCCGCCCCTGCCCCCATGGATGGGGCATGGGCAAAACTAAAAAAACGAAGTACACGTAAAATACATTCTTACCAAAGGGGGTTTCTGTCATTTTAGTTAGTTCTTATCATGCTGATGTATGTTCACAGGGTTTTTGCAGATTCTTAAAATGGCTTAAAAGGCACTGAGTCATTACTATAAAAATGAGACCTTATTTTAAATTAAAATGTCTTTAATCTTTCAAAAGCCTTTAAAAATACTAAGACTGAGGGAGAAGGATTTAGGATTTTTTTTCTGACTATGTATTGTAAATTCTCTAAGAAATTGGTTATTAAAATCACCTAATTAAATAACCATATTATTAGAAAGACCTGTTTTAGGTTACAATCTGTTTTGGGGCAAAATTCTCCCCAACCCCAAGTAACTGGCATTCGTTCATCTTTGTTTGTTTGTTTGGGTTTGCTTTTTTTAGTTCATTTGTGGTTATCATACAAATCATAAAATTGGTATTAAATGTCATCCTGAGTGGCACTGAAAATGTCTCAAAAAACCTTAAATCTCATTTGCCTTAAGCTGGAGTGCCCCAGGTTAAAGTGTTCCTTTTTCATTAGTTATTTAATGTGAACGTGATCTATATGTGCCGGAATCTGAAACTGAAACAGTGGCTCTACCTATATATATATATATATATATATATATATATATATATATATATATATATTTAGACCTTCATTGTAGTCCACCAGCCATATTTTAGATGAGAGGATTGAAGCTCTCTTGGTTGTCAGATAGCCTCATCTTGTGTTAAAGAGCTACTAACTCACTTAAGCCTTCATCATTAAAATAATTTGACATTTACACATGCAATCCATGTGATTTTACATCCTGTGCATACGTATACACCTGTGTGCATGAGCAAACACTGTGTGTGTGTGTGTGTGTGTGTGTGTGTGTGTGTGTGTGTGGGAGAGGTACAGCTAATATTGAGGAGATCCTTCCTGAGAAAGAAAGGCCAGACCTTGGAATG
This sequence comes from Plectropomus leopardus, assembly GCF_026936395.1. NCBI lineage: Eukaryota > Metazoa > Chordata > Actinopteri > Perciformes > Serranidae > Plectropomus > Plectropomus leopardus. The sequence goes on along the minus strand of NC_142188.1, from coordinate 30,882,187 downwards.
GTTTAATCAATAGAGGAATGTTCTCTGTAATGAAGTGTGTCAGCTTCTTAACGGGACTAAAACCTTCATCAAGTCAATGAGGAGGGGAGAGTTAAACCTGAGGCCCATTTGAATAATCACGGCGCCTTATTGACTGGCAGCAAGTCGAGGCGAATGCCAAACACTGGCATGGTCAATCACACACACACAAACAGACACAAAGGCAAACATTAGAGCTAACACCTCAATAAACACGCACGAGTGGAAGTGAATAAGACATTACGCAGTCACAGACTGTATGTGGCAATCAGGATGAAAATAAAGAGATAAAACCTGGATGGTGTAATGAGGATGAGAATACATTCAGGAACATTATGATTGTATTTTGCCCAGTGTGTTTCCAATTATGTGTCATTGTGACTTTGTAGATTTTGTTAATTCATTTTTTAAAATTTTTTATCAATGATCTCTCTGTAATATTGACTAGTCACACAAGAAAATGGAGCAATGTCCTTGCACAAAAATGAATAAATAAAATAAAATAAAATAAAACAAAAATTGGCCTGATAATGGGACTTATGACGTCATACCGATAGTTCTAATAATCAAATATTGGGCTAATAAATAGAACCGATAAGAATATGGAAAAATTGCTTTGTTATCGCCCGTTTCGCCAGTACTACACACACTGCATTACGCTGTGTGTCAAACTGCTGCACCTGCTAGATCAGTCCAAAACATGTCATCACAGTCAACAGCAGGGTTTCCCCCATTGTTTCTTTCTCTTTTATTAACTCTCCCCCCGCCACTGACGAGATTTTCTGTTAAACAGTGTCTTCACTGTAGTGTAGGGAACACTGTTGCGGTTGTTGTGCAATAAAACAACACTTTCACGTCCAAAAACAAACGAATAAGACAATAAGGTCACAGGGTGATGAGACGAGAGGACCGCTAATGTGCCAACTTTATCACTATTTAGCAGCTTTGTGGACCCTCTCAATGGCATTGTTTAAAAAAAATGTAACAGGAGAAACAGTTAACGACTTATTTAAGTCATCAGTGAACAAGGAGGAAATATACTGTCATTTATTACCACCCCCGATGCTCTTAGTAACCGCTGAACACCGGTGTGTGTGACGGGGACATGATGAGAGGACACGCTGGACGTGGTTTGAGTTTAGGTGAAGCGAGTTTCCAGCTCAGTTATGCTGAAATAATAAACTGATATCTGATGTTCCAACAACAAGCAGAACAAGTAAATTTGCAGAGATCACAACAAAGCCGTTACTCAGGGACTGTCCTGTAGCTGTGCTGCTTCCTGACATTTTGGGGAACGTTCCACTCTATAGTTCCACTATAACTCAAACAGAATATTATTTTTGGACAATTCAAGTTGACATAAGAAGAAAACAGGCAAAACATATAAATATATAAATGAAATTGATTTTTCTCTTGAAAATGACTTTCTTTTTTCTTTCTTTTTTTATGATTTTATGAATTCAGATGTTGACTAAAAAGGAACGGGAGAAGTTGGAATAAAATGTTTTTGTGTTTGAAAGTTGAAGATCTGTATGTATTCATTGTTTTTTTTTCATATTCAGAACACAAAATATTCTGGAGGTCACAACAGTCTACTTTCTACTGTATCTGTATTTGTCATTGTTTTCTCTACAGACTAAGCAGCCAGAGGCTTTTGGTTGTATAAAAGCTTTTATATTTTTATTGAGTGATACAATTTACAGTTACTCTGATTTGACAGATCGTCAGAGCATTTCATTGGAAAACAAAATGTCCATTCGAAGATTGAGAACTGTTGTTGTTTTTGTTGTGTTAACTGTAGTGATGCCAGTTATATTTGGTTAGGTCAGAGCTATAATGTTAAATTAATCTGTACTTATCTCAGCCTTTCATACCCTCAGGTAATGAAAAACAAACAAAAAGAAATTATCGGTTATTGTTATCGGTTGAAATAATCGTTATCATGCATCACTTTTTTTTGTCAAAGTAGCCTGGCTGAGACAAGAGCATCTATAAGTATCACTTTTAGTTTCATTCCTAGTTTAAAACGGTTTTCACTGAGCATATGACTAGATGTTGTGCGAGAGTTTGTACATAAATTAATGGTTTGATATAGTTTTGATCTTATTAAACACCCCCCCCCCCCATGATTTATATATATATATATATTTTTTTTTTTCAGATTCATCATTAACTTTCGAGGCAAGAAAAAAAAACAAAGTTGTCTTCAGAAAGTCAACATAACATGGGGTGAGTAATTGATATACAAATGGTCATTTTGTGGCTGAAATATTCCGTTAAGACACCATCATAAACACAGTTTTCCTGCTCAGGAGCAAATCTCCAACATGGCTGCCAGAGCGGGTGTTATGTGACATGAAAGCTTTAATCCAGGACTATACATTCACATAAATAAACATACACCAAAGCTTGTGAACAGCAAACGATAACACCGACTGATCTGCATATGAAAAACAGTGTAATACATCAGCTCTTACTTTCTCAGCATGCAGCGCGTGTGTGAGTGAGTGCACACACACACACTCACACACAAACACACGTTCTCTTATCCACACATCCAGAAAAGCTGGTCATCACTCCCTGTGTCTTCACTCATCTTTCACCACCCTCCCTTGCTCCTCTCTCTGTCTTTCATTGATCTCTCTCTCATTGGACTCATCACTCTGCATTCTCTGCAGACAAAGAGCAACCGCAGGATGACAATCACATTAGAGCACACAATCTATTTATGGTTTTGCCTCATATTTCAACTCCATTCTCTCTCTCTCTCTCTCTCTCTCGCCCTCACACACACACACACACACACACACACACACACACACACACACACACTCTCACTCCATCCCTCTCTCTCTCTCTTTTCTCTCGTACTCTGTGATAATATAAACGCAGGGATTTTAGTGGTAATGAGTTTTTAATGAAAAATGAATTATTTACAGTGGCTGCAGGACAGAAGATAAAAATGAGAGAAGTGCAGGTGATATCAAAGCTGCGAGAAGAACGCTATCACAATGCAGTAAACTTTATTAGAGTTTACTTTGATAACTGCATGGGTTATATGTAAGATCATTTCATAAAAAACACATTTTAATTGATGTTTAATAGATATTTGGCGGCTTATGTTCAACTAATCTTCAGTAAAGTTAACTGCTGAGCTGGTACTTATAAAGACACAAGGAGATTATTGATTGCTTTTGACAGTTTCAGAACGTGGTGTGCAGCCTTCCCCAAGAGACATCACAGGTGCCAGTGTGATATGACGTGCCGGGTGGTTAAACGCCTGTCTATCCAAAGTGGCGAGATTCTAGCCCTTCATGTTGCCTGGCAGGTTTTTAGGATTACAAAAGTGCAGCACAGACTGAGTTGTTCAGCGCCAAACTTTCTCTCGCTGCACGTTTAGCAGGAAATTTAACTGATAAACCATTTCCAATTATAACTTCCTAAAAATAGGAACCCAAAGTGCTGCGTCAATTCCGAGCAGCAAAGCATAGAAAGCTTTAGAAGACAGAAAAACCCTGCACCAATGACAGAACAAACCACTTTTTGATGTTGAAAGAACATCACATTTTCAACCCCCCCCCCCCTTACATTTAGTGTTGGAACTAGCCCTGAATTAGAACATTATATGCTCCAATCCTCCATCTGCTAAAATGCCAAGTCATAGATCCATTCATAGGGATGGTTACCTGAAGAATGTTAAAAAGACAAACTCACAGAAAGGTAGGTACAACATTAAGCAAATATAAAGTGACAATAAATGTAATTTAATCAGAGAAAAGAAAGGTCTTTTCTGTCAATGTCAATGCAGACAATGCAAAGTCAAAATTGCTGCAGGACCTCTTGCTTGTGCACTGGTGAGTTGCTCAGCGCCATGTTATTGGTGCTTAAAAGGTATAACTTTGATTTGCAGTTTACTGTGTTCACTTGTATTGCTGCAGTGCAGCTTACATCCACTAGTGGCAGCACTGGGCCCTTCTTCACAGCCTCCCAATAGAGTGGTGAAGGGATGACGTATTTTTGTAGGCCAACCATGAAGTTAGTATTGCACTGGTTCCCTCGTCCACAACCTTATGGGATTTTTGATTATTGGCAAAAATAATCTCTGTGACGAACACGAGTTTATGATACTTTTTTATGAAAGGTTTTGTTCAGCATGATAATCTTCACAGATGATCACCACTTTTGTGTGTTTTGAAGCGTAAACGAAAATGACAGAGGCAAAAAGCTATTGCTAGGCTATAAATGAACTACATCGTGGTGACATCTTAAATGTCACCACTCCGAATCGTTTAACTTCACTGTAAAAACACGTGAAAACACAATTGAAAAATATTATAAACAGATAAATCTACAAGTTCGAGTGCTATAAAGCTGTAAAGGTGGGCGAGTGGGTTGAATGAGTTTCTGTGTCCGGTGTGATGACGTCATCCCCGATAAAAGCTGTAGTCCCATTTAGCCACTGCTTAGCAACCGCCTTTTTTAAGATGCGTGAAACCTTAAAAGTAAAACAAAATGGGTTTTCACGGACTTTTATGTTTCAAAACAAAATGTCTAAATGCCTTTAGCCTGTGTTAACCACAGAACTTTTTTAAGGCATTATACCGAAAACCCATTAAAAAAAACCATAGACTTTGAGATGAGGGAACCCGAAGTGCAAAAAGGCTGACGGACTTTCATGTTTTAGGACTCATTATTTCACCACTTTATGTTGAGCTTTGTCAGTGTTGTCATACTCGAGATTGATCTTTTCAAAAGTCAGCACCAATCATCGAATATAAAGTTTGACACGGCATGAAAGCTCCCCAAATAATGATGCCAGAACATTTTAATTGCCCTCTGGTGGCTGGCTGCGGTATAGATCATTAACCGTGACCACTCCATGTTACAAGGTACAAGGTACAAGGTAGATTTATTTGTCATTTTTCTTAAACATGGTAATTAAATTTGACCCTAAATCCCGCTACATCTTTTTTATTTAGTTTTGCGCTTGTTAAACATGCCCTCCTATGATTTGATTTTCTTTTTCTTCGTATTCATCATAAACCTTGGAGGCATGCAAGAAAAAAACAACAGTTTTCTTCAGAAAGTCTGCATAACATGGAGTGAGTAATTGATATACAAATGGTCATTTTGTGGCTTAAATATCCCTTTAAGACACCATCATAAACAGATGAGATATGGACCAAACAAAAAACAAAAAACTGTATGTCCTTAAAAAGGTTTGACTTGGACTCAACTGCATTTTTACTTGATCTTGTCTCTTGAAGTGCAGAGATATCAATGAAGTGCTTGTGCAAGTTTTGAATATAAGATGGTTCAGTTGATTTTGGGGCCTTTGTAATTGTATCTTCATCTTCTTTTGTCTCTTTTATTGCCTTATTCTGTATGTGTTCTCATAGGAATATGGCTTTTTTTCAGATTGATTTGAGGATATCCTATTGTTTGCATATGCAAAATTTCATTTCAACTGGGTATTGCAGGCTGTTCTAATGCACTGTTTATATGTTTTCTTATGAAAAGTAATGCACCAAAAAAAATCATACATATCCCAAGTGGTCATGATCTAGTAATTTGTCCATCACCATCAAGGTTTGAAAGGCTGCGATTATGAGCAATGGGAGTAAAGAAGAAAGCGATCCTGATTGATGCCATTAAGAGGGCAAATTGGATTAATGGATGGATCACAAAACACAGGACATTACTACAGTGACTTTTCTTGCCTAGACCTAACCTCTGTTACTTCATGCTAATTATGTAATTTATTGTGTAGTACATAACGTCATCACAGGGTGCTTATTTGTAGGATATCAGACAAACTGTCATGTGTGAATTTTGTATGATATAATATGGGATATACTGGGATAGACTTACACTAGTCTGCTCTTGGTCTTGACTTGGATGTGCCCTGCTGTAGTCTTAGTCTTGACTTGGTTTCGATACACTCTTACTGGTCTTGGTCATGACATGATCTCTGTTTAGATGGTCTCGCTGACAACACAGATTGTTTGAGTGGCCTTGTGGATACTGCTGAGAAAAGAACCAGGAAGTCCAGTTTAAAAAAATGTAGTGTACTACTGTAGTCAGTAGTGTGAGCACAATTCCATACAGTTACACAACAAGGTGTACTTGAAATGTGGAACCTTGCATGACTTTGATCGGCCACAGTACAATATGCTAGGTGACTAAATTAACTAGGTGATTAAATTAGGTTGTGGCAATGTTCAGCCAGAATCAGCTTCCTTTGCTGCATGATAATAAGTCATTGTTTCTTTTTTGCTAAAGGTCTTTTTACATGGCACAATGATTTGCTCATGCAGTTGTCTCATTGGTGTTGTGTGATGCAGTGCTAAGGCCAGTGGTTTCAAGTTGTGAAATAACTCCAGCAACTTCCTTTGTTGATTTAGTTATAAAGAAACGTTAGGTCAGTAAACACAAGGTCAATGGCAGAATTTGTGCATCTTAAAACAGCACTTTTTTTCCAACCCTTAGTTTCTTCTTCACTGAGGCTATACACAAAAGGTCTTGACTTCTGATAATGGCGCTTTTATTGTGCAAGTGAAGAAAAAATTGTTAGGAGCTCCGGCTGTTTGGCCTTTGACTTTCAAGACTCAAACTCGCAACTTCGCTGCTACATCGGCTTGACTCTGCTAACCTGCAGTCTGTTCGGTGTCAGGGCTCACATCCGAGCTCTATTCAAGTTCACAGGCTTTGGTTCTTTGGCCCTGAGTTCAAAAATGGGGAACCACAAGGGGAGATGAAGGAACTGCACAGGGGACTCACAGTGTGTGGTCCTGAGGGCTGAATGAGGAGGGGGTGGATGAACTTTTGAAGATTTACAAAGTTCAATAGCATATTCACACTACTTTATTTTTTGATACCAGAGAGCCTTTATGTTCAATAGCTCAATTCAAGTCACTGCTCTACACCTGGACATCATCAAACTTTATCTTTTGGGGAAAACAATGCAAGTTAAATCCCTGCCTTATTGGCTTAGTATAATTATCAAAACAAAGTTATTTCTTTGGGATGTTTAAGAAAATAAATTTGTTCCTATAAGCATCTTATATGCAAATTATGATGATTTAGATGTACACATTTGTTCTGTGGCATGCACACAAGCAGGTTTTCTATACTTTTCATGAACTGTATCCAGGCACATAGCTGTACTGTATATTTTAGGAGCATGCACATATGTTTTAGCATTTCAGAATAAATTACACATGAACATAATGTATATACTACATGCATTTTCTGGAGATAAAATTGTACACAACTTTCTTTAAAATAAAAAAGTTCTTCCCAAACAGACAGCCCTATCCAATGGGTAACTGAACTAAAAGCTAAACTTATCATGCTGTCTTCAAAGCCAGACTTAACTGACAAAAACAGTAATTTTACCTCGCTTAACACAGGAGCTGCTGGTTTACCACTGCCTCAATTAAGAGATGGACTTTATTTTTTTGTGTTAGAAATTATTTTGTTGAATCCAAAATAACCTTTAACAACATCAGTCACACAATAACACAAAAAAAACAAACCATTTTAGGCAGCAGTAAAACAGCACCTCCCATATTTAACAATATTTGGCCATTCAAACATTGTTCAGGACTGACAATTTACAGAACTAGTTGTTTTTTTTTTAAAGCAAAACTCTAACCCTGTCCCCCTACCCTCACCGCACCCAATGCATGATCTTTTCCAAACCATAACCAAGTGGTTTTTATGCCTAAACATAACCACACGTCAACCACAGCAGAGAAATAACATAAAGAAAGTTTCAGCATAAACACACATAAGTTTGAAATATACAATGCTGAAATTAATGACATTGTCCAGATTGTTGTTTAAGCAACATTACATAAAAAAGGTGTACTTTCACGTTATTCCCGGCACGACAGTGATGCAGCCAGGATGAAGGCACTTGTGAATTGCTGGTGGACATAGTGGATCATTAAGCAGCTAAAGCCAGATATTTTTTTCAAGAGTTGTTGAAGACCAAAAGAGGTCAAAAGGGAGCGAATATTGGACTTATATTCATCATGTGGAAAGAGATGTTTTACGTTGTCTGCTGGATGTATGAGGAAGCAACTGTTTCTAACAATGATAGCTATAACAACTTTATAAGGTTATAATACTGTATGTCAATGTCTTGTTTGCAGCTTGTTGTGCTGCCCCAAAACAGGCACATTATTTGCCTCTTACGCAGAAAATAACGTCTGAGTGCTGATTCAGTAGGGTAGTTGGAATATATTGAGAGATGGATAAACATTTTGTTGGTTGTGATTAAGATTCCTTTTTTTTAAAATCAGGATTAATTGTACAATGTCAATAGTAAATTGTTATGAACTGCAGTTTCTTTGTCGCATGTTTACATTTCCATTATTTTGCATCTCGAAACAGAAGTCCATATTGACAAGGTAAATTAATTCTTGCCAAATTGTCTTGATCAGAAATCAAAGATTGGACAAAAAATACATGGGACTAGCATAACGTGGGCATGTCTGTAAAAAGTAGAGTCATGGGTACCAATAGAACCCATTTTCATTCGGATATCTTGAGGTCAGAGGTCAAGAGACCCCTGAGAAATGGCTGTCATTTTTTCGTTGCCAAAATCTGGCCCAACTTTGGATATTATTTATTAATTATGTATTTCCTGAGAAGCAAGCATGACATGATTGGTAACACTGGGTTTCTTAAGTCTTCTAGTTTGATATGATATCAGTATCATCACTCTAGTGTTAAAACTCTACCCAGCCCTGCCTCTGAAAGATAGGAATTCCATCCATCGATTCAACAAAATAATATCTATAATAATCAATAACGGATAATGTACGGACCTTAGTCATATCACAATTACAACACTAAGGCTGACAGCCAGATTTGTGATGTTGCCATATAATAAAAAAGACACAGGGTAGTCAAAAAGAATAAGGACAGCTTGCATTTAGATTTCTTAAGTCTTCTAATTCCATATGATACTAGTATCATCACTCTAGTATTAAAACCGAGCCCGGTATTGCCTCTAAAAAATGGGAATTCTATCCATTTATTGAACAAAAACAAAACAAAACAAACAAACAAAAAAAAGTGTAATGTGGGGACCTTAATTGCATTGGAATTAACGTATAAACACTGACAGCCCTAGTTGTGATCTTTTCAAACAATAGAAGAGACGGAGAGTAGTCAAAAGGAATAAGGACAGCTTTTTAATGCATGCTGCGTTTAGACAAACATAAAAATATTTGCTCTCCCAAATAAAATTATTTTTTTTATCCTTTTATTCTGTAACATATGCCAGACCTTACATTGCACTCGATAGCAAATGTATTTAGTCTCAAGTGCTTTGTAAAGAAATTCCACTTGACCATCAGAGTGTGTATGTTAGGTTGTGTCTGTGTGTGTGTGTGTGTGTGTGTGTATGTGTGTGTCTGTGTGTGCGTGTGGATGCATGTATGTGATGGGGAGGGGAGGCATCAATTCCCCGCAGAAATGCCATGCGATGATGGTAATGGTAGGAGCAGAGAGTAATGAAGGAATTGATCTCCACTCGGCAGTAAGCGCTTGACATTTCAACCAAAGCCTAGAGCACCTAACCTCCCCCTTACACACCCCTCCACCCTCCTCACCCCTGCTTAAATACCTCTCTCCGATCCTCTCCCCCTTTCTTCCTTTGACTCTTTAACACTTAAGTTGGCTCCACTTTTCCTTCGCGCACTCAACTCTTTCCACACTCTGGCTCTCTGTCGCCTCCAACTTTAATCGCCTTCTCTCCTCCGTCTGCCTTTATTGTGATAATTTCTTTTCTCTTGCGCTCTCAACCTGTCACACTTTCAGGCACACTCCCCTCTTTCTCTCCCTTTCTCTTCATCTTTCTCTCCATCTTTCTCTATTTCTCATTCAGTCACACACACACACACACACACACAGGTGTACACAGGAGCAAGCACACACACACACACACACACACACACACACACACACACACACACACACACACACACACACACACACACACACACCAAGCCACTGGTCCCATGGGTCAGCCCATATTAGCTTACTTGTTAATACTTGGACGGCTCGGGATCAATACTTAATCAACAAGTAATGGGATTCCTCAGTCATCCCATATGATCTTTCAATAAAGACTTGAATCTGTCTCGCCCAGGCCTCCCCACAACGCCTCCCCTCCCTGCCGGGGCATCACTGTGGACGGGGGGAGGGTGAGAGCGTGAGAGTGAGAGAGTCAGCTCTGTCTCGTTCTCACCAGACAGGTGGAGGAGGAGCTGGAGGCAAACTACACACTTTGCAGTAGCATTGATTTAGCAAGTTTGTTGAGTCTAATAAAGTATTGCTCACAATATGTGTCACTGCAGGTGATATGAAATGAAGAAGATGTTACTTGTTACAGACATGATGTAAATTAAAGGTATGGGGGTAGGTGGAGAGGTGCATAGACTGTTTTTTTTTCACAGTTTTATTTAACAAAAATATGTCCAAAATATATCACATACACAAGAGCACAAATAAATTGACATTCTAAAATAAATACAATAAATAACAAATTATCATAGAATTGATACATAAACTAATAAAAACTTTTTAAAAAATGGACACAGACATAAACAATAATAATACATATTCATCGCATCAAGGGTTTCACCCAAAGAAGTTTTTGTAATAATCTAATAATTTGTTGCTTTTTTTAATTTATAAGAGTAAGAGAGGAAAGCGTTAACCTATTTTTTTTGTTCCTGAATAAAGAATTTCCCCATTAAAATAATAATAATAATAAAAAGGTAAAGAGAATGTACTGTATAGATGACAAAAAAAACACATCACCCATTGGTTTTCAGCAGGCCAGCTATTAGGAATTTTGGGCAGTGGGAGAAAGATTTCCGGGGTTCTATCCATAGATTAATATTGGGCCTTATTCACCAACCGTTCTTTAGATGAAATTTGAAACCCACTTACACACTTTTTTCAAAGATTCTGATATTTTTCTTTTTGGGATTTGTTCGTAGGTAAGAACAGAATCTACACACACTGAAGAGCACTCTTACAGACATTTAAGTGCTGACATATTGGAGCAAAATAAGTGGTTATTGCATTTCTATGATTAGATACAGTGTGAGATGTACCAGCTACCATATTGTTTCCTTTGGGAAAACATCCAAGCTTGCATTACGTCACCCACCAGTGGGAGCATTTATTATTCCGATTCTGGTAGTTGTAGGTTTTTTACCTCTTTCTACAGTTCTTTTTTCCATTCTCTCTGGTCATGTAGGCCTGATTCCAAAAATATTTGCATCTTTCAGTGATGAGACAGCCCAGTTTTACCATTTCAAGCAATGAAATACTAAAGAAGTCAACTTATTACTGTACCCTGTGGATAGTTTTCTCTGGCACTGATCACCTGTGATATTAATTATTATAGATATCTTGCCTGCAGCACTCTAATGTGTTTTGTTTTTAAGTCAGTATTTCTTTGCCACCTTAATTTCCTTCCTTTTTTGTCCATTTTCAGCATTTTGGCAGAATCTCTTTCTTTCTCTCTAATCTGCATTTGATTAAAGCCCAAGTTTTCTGTCCTTCTGTTCCTCTTGTGCCCTTTCCTCCTCTTCTTGTCTGCCAAACAACACACGCATTCAAATGTACATAAAAGCACAATAATTAATTTAGAACAAATGCAATCGAATGCTCAACCACTTGTGTCGTGAGGAGATTCTGACTCATGAGTCTTCAGAGAATCCTTTCTTTTGTTGTTTAAAAGTTTTCACAACATGATATCAAATACAACTTAGCTATTTTAGGAATTTTAATAGCAATATTTCCTTGAAATGAACCAAAATAGAGCAGATCACTGCAACAGTATAAAGAAGTCCTGACAATATAGCCTGGAAATAAGTGGAATGAAACTGACCAATTGACATATAGTATTATTGTGTGAGGAAAAAAATATATTTCTAAGCAATATATCAAACTAAAATAATTATACATTGATTGTGTCTAGATGTACAAAAGCTACTATATATCTTCATTGTACTTGATAGTCACCAATGCCACTGTCCTCTTCAGAAGTTTTTTGAATGTGTAAACCAAGTCATCATGGATGTGACCATTCTTTTGCTTTATTCAGTTCTGTTTAATTCAGTTCAATTCAGTTCATTCCAATTCAATTCAGTTCAATTAATTTCAATTCAGTTCAATTCAATTCAGTTCAGTTCAGTTCAGTTCAATTCAATTCAATTCAGTTCCATTCAGTTCAATTCAATTCAATTCAATTCAATTCAATTCAATTCAATTCAATTCAATTCAATTCAATTCAATTCAATTCATTTATTATTATTATTATTATTATTATTGTTATTATTATTATTATTATCATTAGTATTAGTAGTATTAGTAGTAGTAGTAGTGGTAGTATTCATCAAAATCAATCTCCTTTTGGATGGCCTATATTATCAAAGGTAGATTTGTCACAACAGGAACATTTTGACAACATTTTGAAACAGACTATAAATGGGGTTCTCCAAACATCTTCCAGCAGTATACAGCTGAATCAGGTGCTTCTAAGTTTCAGTGTGAAAGACAGTTTCGGTGGATACATGTTTTCACTGCCAAAATCTCTCATTGTTTGGAAATGACAAACAGACTAGTTAATTTAAGTGTGCGTCCTCTGTCTGACTGCTGTTGATTAGAGGTTATGGGCAGTGCGTCTCTCTCTCTCCCTGTAGAGGGGGCTATCTTAAAACACACTTCTGAAGATCAATACCTAGAACATCTGTAGCCTAAAGGTATTTTGAAAAGTAACCATTGTCTTCCAAAAAGAAGAAAAAAAAACATTTTCTTGGCAGTATTTGAACCACAACGGTGTGCTTAAACTCTCCACTGAAATCCATACTAATGAAGCGGTAGTTCACCAAGGACTGAATGAAAATAGTCTCAGACACACTTTAGACATGCTGGGCCTTCTTTAAAGAATAATAAAAAGAAGGCTGAGTCAAGTTTAACTTTTTAAACCTATTAAAGGCAGGTGGTTAAAAAAAGACAACAAAAATAAAAGAACCTTGATGGGGTTATACTTACTTCTCTCTGGTGTACTGCACTTGGATTCATTTTGGGATATTCATTTGTGCATTAATCGTGTAGCCAGATCGGTTGGTTAATTGGTCCATGACATTGATCCAGACTGAAAATGTTAACAAATACAGCAGATTGCCATGAAATTTTGTCTTCACGTTTGTTTTCCTCAAAGGATGAATTTAAATGGAATTGGAATAAGAATTAGAATTTGGAATATTTTGACATTACCTAGAATCACCAGCAGGTGGTATGTTATATGGTATTCTGTGAAATATCAGCCATTGGTGCTAACTAACTAATTTGCTACAGATAATCATGAACCACCATCAGGTAAGCATTTTAGCTTTTCCACTAGGGTTTTCTTTGCTTGATTTACAGTCAAATATCTGCAGAACTAATAACATTTCCATCAGCCCTAGCTTTACTCTATGTCAGTGGTATTCAACTAAAATTCAAAGGGGTCCAGTTGCTAAAATTTCCTCCCAGCAAAGGTCCGAACCTCATTCCTAAAATCAGAATCACAATTAATTGAACATTTTTACCTTGATTATGATTAATGAATTATTATTTTGCTATTGCTTTTTTTTAGGTTTGTTTACTGCCCTCATAGTTCACTGACAACGTTTCATTTGACCATAGTGTGTTGGAGTGTAATAAACATATGATTTATTATTATTTATTAGACTTTCTAGAACTATATTTTTAAAAAAAATATCAATTTTAAACAAACTTCGGGTAAATTTAAGCACATTGTGCTGATAATAGGCCAACCTCTCCTGACTGCAGGACTTTCATTCCACTTTCATTCCACTTTCAACATTCCCAGTTAAAGAAAGGATGAAAATAAGGTCATGTGCTTGTGGCACCAGGCCCCCAAAACATTACATCTGCCCCTGCTAATAATAATGAGAGCTTAACACGAGCGGCTAGATGAGACAAGGAGCGATGTGTCCTGGTGTTTTAAATAATTCATCCAAAGTCTGATTAAACCTGAAACTAACACAAAGTAGTGTATAGATGGCACTTTCCACCAAATTTGTCTGTTTCAGACACTTTGGTGCTCTGAGGAGAAGCTGTGCTCTGTTTGTCTCACTGCGCTGCTGTCGGACCATCAGCTGTTTGATCCGCGATAAGAAACGCTGTGGCTGTCACACACTCAGCTGTTCTTAAGTCAAAGGTGTTCATTTTTTTACATGACGGATGAGCTGGCTGTCAGACATGTCTCCATGCGTATTGGTTGCACGCAATCACAGGTGTTTTGTTGGAAAACCTAGCAGGAGCGATACAGTTTGTAAAACTGCTCCAGAATGGACTGTGGCACATGTCCGCGCTGGAGTGGGCTTTTGGACATTTGCGCGCACTGGAGCGGACTGTCGGACATGTCCGCCTCTACCCTCATTGTGTTTGGGCATGAGATTTTCCTCGGTGTCATGAGAGCATGGCACAGAGCCCAGTAGCCTAAGACACACGGCAGATGCGTGGGAGTTGGCAGCCTCGGTGGGGAAAGGGTTAACAGAATTTTTAAATAACCAAAATACCCAACATGTGTAAGATTATGTCAGTTAGAGGTTCTGAATGTCGGTTTCGATTATTTTTAGATTAATTGCCCAGGACTACTCCTTAAAAAATATTGTTCTCATTCTTACATTTCATTCATTACAACTTGACCACGGGTCTGGATAGGATGAAGTTTTGGTCCAGATCTGGACCGCAGTCCACCAGTTGGTGATGCCTGCTCTATGTTAAGTGCAAATTATCAAACATTAGTATGCTAACACACGGTAAATATATCTGCTAACAACAGCATGTTTCATTGTGGGCATGTTAGCATGCCACCAGACACCAGAATTTAGCTCAAACACCAGAATTTAGCTCAAAGCACTGCTGTGGATTCGTACAGCCTGACAGAACAACTGTGGACTCTTATTGCTGAAATGCACAGGGCATCGACATAGCTTGACAGGTCTACTGCATTATCTCAATGCGTGGCTCTGTAGTTCTCCAACAAGAAAAAGCTACATGGAACTAAGTACAAAATGAATACAGTCTGTTTAAAAAAATATAAAAATAAATTGCTCATTGTACCAGAGGCAATGCAACGCAACAGAGCAGCCTTGTGGGTGTTTTTACATTTCAAATTAAAATAAAGTGGCCAAATTATTGCATGCTGTTGTTGAAACAATGCAGTGAATTAATTACCCTTACCCTACTGTACCCCAATTCCCCCAACTAATTTTAATTAATTTTGAGATATATATATATTATAAAGAATATCCTTAAAGTGATTTTACTCACCTGGTCCTCCTGCTCTAGCAGCACCCATTAGATTTAACCCAGACCTTGTATTTTGGTTGTTAGTGTGTTTCAGACTTGCAGTTCATTTACTTGGTAAGATGTCCTCTTGATTTGGTATCTATTCATATAGAGTAAAATTAAGGGAACAACAATGTTTGACGAGGGGGAGTGAAATAGAAAACACAAGAAGAATATCCTGAGGAAGGTGCTGTTGAAAAGGCAGATATTCCATCGTAGGGTTTCACCCTGAAATTCAGAGATCTGAATAATCAGTCCGAGTCAATTGAGATTGCTTTGAGTTTAGCGATTGTTTTTATTTTCTTTTTTCTGAGCAATTTACTTCTGAGGATGTTTTGGTTCCCAGATTTTGCTGCAGAGTGAGCACTCTTAGCGTTCACGCTACTCTTTGGTACAGGTAGCTGCGGACATGCAGGCAGTGGCACAGAGGAGGAAAGAGGAGAGCCTTTCTGCTAAGATGTAGTGAATTTAAAGCTCACATCAGCTTAATACAATATAGTCTCTGGCGTTTGTTTGATATCTTGTGTCAGCAAAAAAGTTGCACTACTCGTTGACAGCGCAGTTATCTCCTTACTATATTAGGTGAATGCCGCTGTCACACTGAACAGCCCATGGAGCTTGATCTACTTAAAAACTTTGTATGGAAAACAACATGAATTGTCAAATATTCTTATTGAATGGCCAAATTTGATTTGACTGGCATAATTCATAGTTGAATACAGCTATACTCCATAGCTTGTCCAGGTCACACTTCAAGTATTCAAAGCACTTGAGACATGGGTGCCTAAAATGAATTGCATTGACGGGGAGAAAAACTAACCAGAATCTGAATAAACTGAACTGAACAACATAGGTTTGAAAATGTGGTTTGAAAAAATTTTGTTGCCTGTTTAAAGTGCTCTTTTTCATTCGGAGATGATACAATTGGTTGAGCTTTGTTGACTACCTGTCGTGTTCTTACTGGTGCTGTTCTGCAACACAATTACTGTTAGATACATCCATCACTTCACTCTTACACAATGCATCTGTATTTCCCGCAGTACCATAAAATCTCTAAACCCCTGACCTTTGACTGCTCTTCTTCCGTCTGCTTGTAATATTTTAAGATGTTCCAGGAGTGTTTTCTAATGTTGCTTTCATTGTAAGTTGCTCTGCATAAGCGCGTCAGCTAAATGCCTGGGAAAAAAAACGAAAAAAAAAAATGTAAATGCACCTTACAAAAAGCTGTGTCGCTGTATTAAGTTGAGCAGCCTCCGACATGGGTGCAGTGTGATAAATCCCAGCAGAGTCGCATGCTAAACAGCTTCAACCTGGCTGCAGCCAGCCAGCTCCCTGTAAACAGGCTTTGTGTCACCATTGTCATATCTCAGCGCCATTAATATACATGAGAGTCTGAGGCCTTTAAGACGCTTCAGAGAGAGAGAGAGAGCTGGCAGCCTCTCTCTCCTCTTTGTTACTATCTCTCTTTCTCTATCCCTCCTCTCCCCTCCCTCTTTTTTCCATGTTCTCTCTCTCTCTCTCTCTGTCTCCCCAGATTTATTTGGCACCTTAACTCAACTCTTCTTACTATCTTGCTCTTTCTTTGTACCTTCTTGCTAGTTGTTCTTCTTCCTGTTCTTTTTTTTCTCTTTCCTTCTTTTCCATTTGGGCTTACAGTATGTCTCTCTGAGTACATGAAACCAGTCAGGTCACTTTTTCAAGTCCCTACACTGCTTCAACTATTTATCACTTTTCTTTCCTCCTGTAAGGCAAAAACCAAGCATAGATTTCCAAACACCTGAAGAAAAGAAAATTAACTGGGCATGAAGCAGTGAAGTCCATGTCACAGAGGGCTGTCCAAGTCCACAAGTTGACATACGGGTCATGAGTGCAGTTTTTTAAACATATCAAAGCCGGACACCTTATCCTGTACCTTTTAGGTGTCTGAAAATAAAGTTTAGGACTCTGGAAACACGTTGTATTTGACTTAGGACTTTGCCAAGAGATGAAACTTACTTGTGACTCAAAAACAATGACTTTGTCCCACCACTGAGTGGTAATCGAAGTAGTAGTAGAATAGGAAGTTTGAAGACATTTATTATGTATTTCTTATTCTTTGAGGTATTAATCGAGAAGATTTTAATTCCTAAGTCATTGCTGATTGAGTTAACACAGTGGTGATTGAGCCTATAGAGCCTATAGCTGATTGATGAAAGCCCTCACCTTCGTAGTTTTAAGAACTGTGTTTCTGTGGCAAAATTGTGGGGAAAAATCACTCTCATCGTGCTGCAGGGCTCATAACACAAGCTTACTGATCAGCCAAAACATGAAAACCACTGACAGGTGAAGTGAATAACATTGATCATCTTGCTACAATGCAGTGCTCTGCTGGGTAACCTTGGGTCCTGGCATGTTTGTGGATGCCACTTGGCATGCACCACTCACGCAAACAGACCAAGTTAATGGCAGCAGCACTCCTCAATGGCAATGGCCCTTCAAACAGGACAATGCGCTGTGCCACGCTGCAAAAACTGCTCAGGAATGGCCCGAGGAATGTGACAACAAGCTCAAGGTGTCGACCTGGCCTCTAAATTCTTCAGATCCCTATCCAATTGTGCATTAGTTGGAATGTCGGCACTCCACCTGACAAACCACAGGGATAAAACGATGCATCTCCAGTACCCTGGTGCCAGCTATCAGAGGACATGCCAAGAGGTCCTGTGTCCGTGCTTCGACAGGCCGAGCTAAGTCTGACTCAAGGTAGGGCCTTTGACATCTTGAGACATAGACACAGGACCTTGGGGGTGTCCTTTGGTATCTGATAAGAGGAGGTTGGATCTTTTGAGTTCTGTGGGGTAACAGCATGTCCCAGGGATTCTTCATCTGATTGGGATTGGGGAAATTTGGAGGCCAGGTGATTCCCTGAGCTCTTTGTCATATTCCTTGGCCACTTCTAGAGCAGCTTTTTGTGGTGCGGCATGGCACATTGTCCTGCTGGGGGCCACTGTTATTAGGGACTACTGTTGCCATGAGGTGGCATATTTGGGCAGTGTTTCAGTGGGTGGTTTGTGTCAAGTGGCACCCACTTGAATGCAAGGACCTAGAGGTTTCCCAGCAGAACATTGGATTGCAATAAAATGATAATGTTATGTACTTTACCAGTCAGCAGTTTCAATATTGAGAGTGATCTTTATATAAATATTTTACCAGTCTGAGAGTTCTTCTCTGAGCTGTTCAGAAAAATACTTTGAGATGGACAACAGGGTCAAAATCTCAGCATCGGTCATATCCATGTCATCTGGAGTCCGATCTCACAGCACATGATATCCCCTCAGCACCCACACAGGCTTCACAGTGCACATGACCAAAGTACATGAGAGCCCAATCTGCAGGTCTGCAGGATGAATATCTGGAGTCTCTTTTCTCCTTTCTCATGTCATTTTTCCTCCCCTCTTTTCCTAATTCCTTTCCTTGCCATTTATTCCCTCTCCCCTTCTCTCAATTTCTTTCCTCAGCACTTGCCTCCTCTCCTTTTCACTCCTCATTTCTCTTTTCTTTTCCATTGCCCTCCTTTCATTTCCTTTCCTCACCTCTTGTGTCTTTACCATTCCTCTTCTCTGATTTCCTTTTCTCAGCGTCTATCTCCTTTCCCTTTTCCTCCTTTCTTCTCCCTCCTCCTCCTTCCTTCTCATGTCATCTCCTTCCCTCACAACTTATCTCTTCTCCTTTTCATTTTTCCTTTTACCTTTCCTTGCCTTTCCCTTTTCTCATTGCCTTTTGTCATGACTTGTCTCCTCTTTTCCCCCCTGTTCTCATCTCCCCATTCTCTCATTTTTCTCTATTTTCCTGTCTTCTTATCTCTTTACATGTCCCTCACCACTTGTCTTCTCTCCTTTCCTCTTCTCCCATTTCCTTCCCTCAGCATGTTTCTCTTCTTTTTTTCACTTCTTGTCCCCCTTTTTCCTTTTTTTTCTGTCCTTTCCTCACCACTTGTCTCCTCTCCTTTCCCCTCTTCATCCCCTTTATAATTTCTTTTTCTTACTTGTCTCCTCTCCTTTCCTTTTCTTACCACCTGCACCCCCCTTTCTCATTTCCCTGCCTCGCCACTTGTCTCCTCTCTTTCCCTACTTTTTTCTTTTCCTCTCACCTTTTCTCTCTCTTTTCCACCACTTGCCTCCTCTCCTTTCCACTCTTCCTCGTGTTTTTACCTCTTCTCTTATCTTTTTATTCTTTCCTTTCCCCTCTTCTCATCTTTATTTGTCTCCTTTGCTTTCATCTTCTCATCTTTTCCTCTTCACCCCTTTTTTGCCAGATCCCCTCTCCTCTTTTCTCATCGTTCTCTCTAGTATTCTATGTTCTCTTCGACCTTTACTGCTTCTCTGCATCCTCCAGTTTACCCATATATCCTTTTGTTTCTACATTTTTCCCATCTTCCTCTTCCTTAGAATATCCCTTCTTTTCCACATTTCATTTATCTTTATCTTATTTATTTTTCTGCCGAAGTCGCTTCACTTCAGCAGCCTGTGTCTCTTTTCTCCTCTTTCTTTTTCCGTTGCACACCATCTCTGATCCATCACGTACCGTCTCCCCTTTCTCTCTCTCTCTCTCTCTCTCTCTCTCTCTCTCTCTCTCTCTGTCTCCCCTCCAGTTCTTCTTCATGCGCTCTCATATTGTTTTCATACAACTCATCACCCTGAAATATCTTGAAGCCTGGAACCTGTGTGCATATTTATGTGTGTATACAATATATATCAGTGATTTTGTGAGCGTGCAGAGAGCACAGACAGAGAATACATTTTCACCGTGGACGCCCACTGTGGCTCGCCTGTGTTGTAGATGCATAAATGCATAAATATATGTGTGGCTGCATTTGTTTACAATGACTCCTACCAGTACGCTACAGTATGTTACATAACTCTGAATAATGTGGGAAAGAGATACTCTCTATCACTTTATCTGCTGCTCCCCCCCCCTCCCTCTCTCTCTCTCTCTCTCTCTCTCTCCCCCCTCTCTCCCCCTCTCTCCCCCGCCCCTTCTCCTCACCCTGTCAGATAGAGTGATTTATACAGGGGTGTGTTTCCCCTCTCCTTATCTCTCCTCCCTCCCTCTCTTTCTCCCCTGCTTTCTTTCTATCAGTTGCCTGTTGACACTGTGGTCGCCTTCACTTCCTTTAGTGTGTGTGCATGTGTGTGTGTGTGTGCTGAATCAGGAAGTGTGTGTGGGCACATAGGAAGCACGGTCAGGTGCAGAAGTGGTGGAGGCGAGCTGCTGTTCTGCCAGTGGTTTCCTCCGCCAATGCCTCTGCTGTCAGTGTGTATGTGTGGGACCTCTGTGACCTCACCTGTCACCGTTCTGTTATGATCCCTTCTTTTTTAGTGATTTACAGTTACTAACAATGGAAACAGATGTGTACACTAAAAACACACACACACACTGAAACACACTCCATTGTGTCTGTTTTGATGCAGTTAAAGACTCCCACGTGCACAAACCCCACACATGGCCTTTAGAATTGTTTCTTTTATATCTAGTTAAGCTTATATAGTAACACGTTTTAAGACATATATTGTATGTATTTTAAAAGCATATAGACAAAAACATATAGCATCTGCACACAGATGCAGTCTCATCCCTATTGGAGATGGAAAGGAAGCACAATGAAGGGGTACAATCTTTGCATGGAGATTTAAATCATTTTAAAACTTGTCCACTTTAAAGGTGTAGCCGAACAACACATTATACACACCATGTGTGATATCTTTTCCTTACAACAAATTTACATGACAATATTTTGAATTTTTAGGTATTTTACTGTCAGATTTTAAATTAGATTTTAGATGTATATGGACTGCATTTTGAAATCCTTACACCATGTTCCGAATGGAAGCAACGTGAACAAGTGTCATCTAATAAATCAGTTCTAATTCATTTTTGTTTCGCACTGTCTTTACTGCCCATTAGCAATAGACACGTTCTCATCCCAACTTGTCACATGTTGCCGCTCTGTCAGTGTCCTTCCACATATACTTATGACATTTTAGGTATCCTTGTGCATCAGCTGTTTATGCCCTGGGATGCCGTTAATGTGCAAGGTCCATATGTTTACACAAAAGCACAAGTCAAGTAATGCAACCATGACGACGGTCAGGATTAGGCAACAAAGTCACAGATGGTTAGGTTTAGGCAAAAGATGCACATGATATAGTGATCCTTATATTAAATAATTACAGGCAACGTTATTACCTGACGGCATCCTTTAGCATTTCATGCGCACGTGAATGGTTTCGTCCGTCCACGTTCTCAAGTGACACCACCCATGAGCATTATATGTGGATGTTCCTGGTGTCGTCCAACCATCATATAATAGCAACACCATCGCCAGCATCACCATCTCCTGTCTGGTGTCCAAGCACACCAGACAGAAGTAAGTTGAGTCCTCATGACTCAGGAGTCCTCTGGACTGCCATGAGCTTCCCTTGGATGGAGGAGCTCCTTTAAGTGCTAAAATGTTTTGTGAATTACCAGTCCAAAATCATCAAATAGCGGTGCTTGGTCAGTGATTTCGACAACAGACATTTTGTGGCAGTGTGATACGTCGCTGTGCAGCATCAGCTTATAACACAGCCGTGGAACATTTCTCAGCAGTCTGACACTGCTCCATTCAGCTGGATGGCACCTGGTGCGGCAGTATGATATGCTGAAATGCTGCTGATGACACCATAATACAAAGAGCTGGAAAGTCCCTACAGAGCAGACTTTCTTTTCTTTTTTTCTTGACCAAACCGCATGCTTTTTTTGCACAGAGAAATAAACGGAATTACAGTGCATTTAACAAACAGTGTACGTTTATTTTGAAATATAGTTTATGCATCTAACAAGCAGCAACTCTACAGTCAGTATAGATAATATAGGGTGTGTGTTTGGGGAGTTCAGAGAATGCAGTTTTGCTTCTGTAAACTACTAGTACTACAGCTCATCTCAATTATGCACTTTCAATCTATCTGCAAATAAATCCGGTCACTCCACTCCACTGAGTGCTTTTACTGTATGATGAGGGACATAGTCAATACTGGAGTGACCATCTCCAATCCTCTGTTTTCCCAGGAAATAAGCAAAGAACAAAAGCTGCAAGTACACTTACAGACTGGGACCAGAGTCAATTTTCAGTATAATTGGATGACTACATATGCTTATTATTTAATGCATGCACTGCTCAGCAGCTCTTCTATAACAATAAATACCCCAGAATGTTTTACGATTATCATATAAAAACCTCTCTACATCTAGTTGAGGATTTTTCAGATATTTCAGAATCCCCGTCTCTCTTTCCTTGTCCTCTAGCACTGTGTGATCAACAGTATTTGCCTCAGTCTTATCCTCTTGTTGAGCCTTCACTGTTGTGACAGACTGCAGTTAGTAATATAGACCCATAATTGTACAAGTAGTTATATATAATTTGAAGAGCCACTTGATTGCCCTCCCTCACTTCACCTCCATCCCTCACCACTCACTCTCTCATCTCTCCTGCTGATGTCTAATGCTGCTTTAAAGAAGCGCTGCATGCCGAGGTTACAGTGAGAGCGGCTGCACGCGTGTTTCTGTATGCATGATTGATGTCTGAGTGTTTGCATGCGTGTGACGTGTTGGCATGAGGACATATCACATACTTTGATAGCTGTGACAGAAAATGACTATCTTTATATTTAACTATGACAGTCACATCTTACTTTTGTTGGGAAATAAAGTACAAGTGTAAGAACTGGGCATTAGCATATATATATATATATATATATATATATATATATATATATATATGACAGTTACGCCTTGTGGTTGTGTACCCCCTGCAACCACTCAGGTTACACTTATAGTTTATATCCGTGTCTATGATGCTTCCCATACATCTTCCCCCTGGCAGCACAGATGATCTAATCAGCACAATTTCAAGGTGGACACCAAAGATTAGTGCCACCAATTCAGTATCTGACCAAATATCTCAACTTCCTCAATTATGATGTTGAATAATTAACAGAAAATTGTTTCTGTAAAATATTGCGATGTCTCTGTCATGTCAACCTTTGACATTTTGGTTAGCAAATACATTCACTTCATCCACTTTATCCTATTAGATATTTTTGTGATTTTTTGTCTCAATTAAAAAAAACTTATGGCCAAAAACACATTTGTGAGGTCCCGGTGAACTTAAACTTGACCTTTGACCATTCAGTTTTGATTAGTTTATTGATAAGTCCAAGTAGACATTTGTCCAAATTTGAGGAAATGCCCTCAAGGCCTTCTCCAGATATTGTTTTCATAGGAATGAGATTCACACAAGGTCACATTGACCTTGACCTTAGACCCCCAAAACTCCAGTCAGTTCACTGTTTACTCCAAGTGAAAATGTGTGCCAAATTTGCAAAAAAAAAAAAAAAAAATCCTTCAAGGTGCGTTTGAGATATAGCTTACACAGGAATAGAACAGACAAGCTCACACTGAGCTTAATATTTTACCTATGACCACCAAAATCAAAACAGTTAAATGTTGAGTCCAGATAGATGTTTGTGCCAAGTTTAAGGAAACTCCCTCAAGGCCTCCCTCAAATAATGCTTTCACCAGATTGAAATTCACACAAGGTCACATTGACCTCGACCCTAGATCAAAACCTAATCCGTCGTTGTTGACTCCAACTGAAGGTTTGTGCCATATTTGAAAAAAAAAAAAAACCCTCAAGGTGCTCTTAATATATTGCCTACACAAAAACGAAACAGACAAGGCAACAGTGATCTTAACCTTTTACCTATGACCACAATAACCAAATCGGTCTATTGTTGAGTCCAAGTGGAAGATTGCAAAATTAACAAAACAAAAAAAGTCCTCCAGAGTGTCCTTGAGATACTGTATTCACAAGATCAATCAGTTCATTGTTGAGTAGACATTTCTGTCAAATTTTGAAGAGAAAAAATCTCTTCAAGCATTCTTGAGATATCACTTTGATGAGAATGGGACAGACAGACAGACCAATGAACATCCTGGAAACATAATTCCTCTGGTCACGGATATTGAATAATACAAATAGGTAATTTAGACAAATCAGGTGTATAATAAGACAAAATAGTCATTCAATTTCTTGTTTTTTTGTTCTTGAGGGAGCAACACAAGTATTTCTACTGCGTTTAACTGCAGTACAAATACATATTAGTATTCATATGCAGCTCTCTAACATCATTCTCCATCGCAACAATGTAGTTTTCCCCTGGGCCTCAATTCATTTTCAGCATATAAAAATGAACACACATATTACTTTATGACTGGAAACAGCTGAGGAGTTGCATATAATTTATTGCTGTTTCCTCTGCTTTCTCTCTGCTGGCGTGTGTAGCTTTTCTGAAGTGCTTCAGTACAATGTGTGTGTGTGTGTTTCTGCCACATAATCACCCCAACGGATGTTGCAGAGGCATTTGTGTTTCTTCATTATTTCACTTTATTAGCCAACTATCCATAAAGAGGTGTATAAATCAGAGGAAAATGTAAGCTCCCGTTGGCTTCAAGCACTTTAACGTAGATTGATTCACAAAAAAACATGCTCATCCTCAAATTATTCTTAGAAATATGCTTCCCCCCCTTTCTTTGCTTCTGAGTATGGTAAATCTGTCAGTGTTTAAAAGGTAGAGAAAAGAACATCACTGCAAAGGAAAAAAAAAGTGTTTATGGGATAAAAAAAAACTTTACTCAAAGCCCTTGTACCATAGATTATTCCATAGCTTTTTTCTCTTGCACATTTTAATTAATTTAATCAATAATCCATGCAAAGCAAATTTCATGGCGAAATATCACAGTCATAACAAGGCTGTCGGGGCTGTATGCAACATGTAAGGAATACCTACAGATGTTACTTAAAAAAAGAGTACTGGCAACTACATTTAATGTTTTAAATCTAATTTAAATGTGTATATAGATATACACACACACACACACATATTGAATATATATTTTTAAAAAAATCTCTAGGTTACTAGTGCCTTAACTCAACAAAAACTGTTGAGAAACATGTTAAAATGAATAAATCTGCAGTGTTCCAAATTGTAATGCCTTGAAATCAATGAAATCAATCCTCCTGGCAGTGTGCTAACAGTGGTTATCAGTTTATGATCCCCAGCCCTAACCCTCCGCTCTTCTCTCAGTCTGTGTTTGTATCATTGTCCTGTATCAGTGCAGTGTGTTGCGCTGTGTGTGTCTACCATCTGTTATAATCAGCCATGAATATTGCAGGGGCCCTGACACTTTAAACGGCTTATATACCCTATGGATGTTGACATGCTTGGGAGAAGTCATGTGTGCCAGAGATGCACTCTGTGTGCGTTTGCAGTTGGCCCATTGATTTATAATTAACGCCGGGGTTACTGCTCCAGCACACACACAGCTGGCCTGCTCTCTGGGGTCACAGCAGTGTGTATGTGTGTGTGTGTGTTTGTGCAGAAAGTTATTTCAGTGTCCGAGCCGGAAGTATTATGCTCGGGTTAAAATGTAGTGTGCAGTCGTGTGTGTTTGTGTGTCTGTGTGTGTATCAGTGTGTGTGCATATTAGTGTATATATTTCGCCTGTGCTTAGAAATTGAGCATATGTTTCTTTTTAAATAGGGTTATCTCTGAGTGTTTGTGTGCATACTGTAAGTGAGTGTGCATGTAGTGAGTAACCATGGTAACCCTTTTAAAGATTCCTGCAGACCACAGACACAGTGCCATCAAATGTATTGATTACAGTGCCCATGTGAATTAGACGACCCCCCCCCACACACACACACACACACACACACACACATGCATGCACGCATACACACCTACACACACACACAAACACAAACACAAACACAAACACAAACACACACCCTCCAGTCAGCTGCTAACACCACTAGGCTGTACTCTTGCAACTGGCTGCATTTATGAAAACAAGACATAGCCAATTCTTTGATGCTCACCTGTTTCTTAAATATGTTTTATATTTCTGTATTGGTAGTATATGACTACCAGTGCTACTACCGTCACACAAGAATGAATTGTTGGGATCCAGTCAGAGCTGAGCTCCCATGAATGCAGTAAAAATATACATCTGTGGGGGTTGCTAATACATTGCTAACAACCATCTTTTTGATAATAAATAATGCATTTTTCAGTGTAATAAGTATTATTAATGGTGTTTTTTACACCATAAAAAGACATTTTTTACAAAAGAGCCGTGCACCTCTTGTGTATGACGGTGACACTTTTATCACCAAGGAACTACTGAGAGAGCTGAGCAAACAAGCAGTGAATGTTTATATCAGTTTGGGGGAGGAGGCCTCTTAACTAATTCAGTTTAATTGAATTAGTTGACAGAAACATTTTGAATTAAAGTAATGACTAAAAGTTGATTGCAATTAAATGAGTTTTTGTCAAATACATAATGACTTTTCAAGTCAAGGACTTAAAAAAAAAAAGGACCCAAATCCCTTGTCAGATAATGTGCTCTAGTAATGCATATTCCCAAACAAAACTACTATTAATAAAATCAGTTGCCACACATTGGTTTTTATGTATTTATTTATTTAATTATTTTTTATCTTAAAAAAAAGATGGGGGGGGTTTGCCTGGTGGGTAATCCAGTCATGGCACCATGGTATTACTGCCTGTAACACCTAAATTGATTTGAATTTGAAAAAAATATGACGTTTCCCTGTAAAAGTCAATAAATTTGACAAAATCAGTGAGCAGGGATGGAACTGGGTTGATAAGTGGTCACAAGTGAGTGCTAAAAAATGCACATTTGATTGTAAAACCAAATTAATTCTAATTCTAAAATAGATTCTAAAATAATCCTGTTGACGTGTGGCGGAAAATTATTCAGTCCCTGAGTGGAAGATAGGAACTTTATCACAGACACACATACAGAACTAGGGTTACAATTAAAAACAGTCTGAAATGTGTCAAAAAAAAAACCTGTTTTGTCTTCCATTTACAGTGTTACTTTGTCAGCCACGACATGGCTTTTCACCTCTGACTTCAGTGCCTCAAGATGATACTATAATTACTGCACTTGCCTACTTTCTACTACTACTACTACTACCTTTCTCTGAATCCACAGCCATTCTCTGGATCTGTCATTACCTGCTTAGCCATTACCCTTTTATACCCAATACACCCAACAGGGCCAAAACTTGATTTGCCAACAAAACACACCGCTAATCTCCAGTGTGCAGTCTGTAGGTTTCCAACCTCACTCTCCTGCCTCTGCTGTAAACATCTAAGCATTTTCTTCTCATAGTTCATTCCTATCGCATCCTCCCATGGCACTATTAGCTCCCTGAAATACAGAACATGTTGTGTTTCTGACCACAGCACAAGATCTAGTCTTAAATTAGTGGCAGCTATCTCCTAAGTGACCATGAATTGTTTTGTCAAATTCTACTCACATTTTCCAGTCCCTCCCTGCCTTTAGGTGCCCCTCATCATGCCAGTTCAGAATTGCCTGCCGCCTGACTTGTTTACCCCTGCAAACAAAAAAAAAACCCATCCTGTTTTTGCTCTTCATCCAGTGAGCCTGCTAAGTACTTACTCTCAATAGCTGCTCTATCCAGACCCTTAACTATCCTCCCTCCTTGATTTGACCATAGGTTGTTCGTTCAAACAGCATATTAGCACCCATATGTACATTAAATGTAGGGGGGAACTCAAGATAGTCAGCAGGCAGAGTATAAAGGTAAATAAAGCCTGCATACAGAGGTAGTCTGGGTGATTGGATGGTTCAAAAACCCAAGACTTTGATCCAGGAGATTAGGATTCAATAGTCAAGTAAAACCAAAAGCCACAATCACTCAGTTACTACATCTATCATGTCAGTTTGTCGCATTACATTAAGTATGTAATGTTAGGTTACGTACGTAACATGATAACATCCAATCATGATTCCTTTACTAACCCTTATCTGACTGATAGGAGTGCTAATTTGGGGAACTGTACTATCTATACTAACTGTACTGTGTCACAAACAATGTACATGGTCTTGTTGGTTGGAGGACTTGTAGCTTTACAGAGTTGAAGAACCTTTGGCAGCAATTACACCCTCAAGGCTTTTTGGGTGTGACACAACAAGTTTTGCACACATGGATTTGGGAATTTCCTGACATTCTGCTCTCCTCAAGCCCCATCAGGTTGAATGTTGACCATAAGTGGAAAGCCATTTTCAGGTCTCTCCAAATATGTTAAAGGGCGTGTCCAATTGGGTTCAAGTCCAGGCTGTGGCAGGGCTACTCAAGGACATTTACAGAGCTGTCCCTAAGACACTCCTGTGCAGTCTTGGCTGTGTGCTCATGCTGCGTTCCATTGTACCAGGAACTCTGAAAAAAACGACCTCCCACTTAAAAAAGTGCAGTGGAATGGCCATTCAAGTTGGGATTTCAAGTTAGGAACTCAGGCAAGATACACGTAGACCGAGTCGGTAGAGTTGACTTCACAGCAATATGGCAGCCCACACAGTGAATGGAGAGCAGAATTACCTGGTCATCAGTTTTACTTTACATGTTGGGTTTGTATTGTGAAACATGCTATGACAACTTCGTAGCGGCATTTCTGTTTCCACTCAGGTTTGTGTTTGAATGAAGGCATGTAGTAGCCTCCAAGCCTGCTCCTCTGTTAGCTACCTACATCAACGAATCTGCATGAGATCTAAAAATTGCCAAAAAGTTTTCTATGGGAGTTGGGGTGTCTGATGCTTTGTTAGCTCATGTTGGTCATCCGTACATGCTTTTGATATTCACTGGCAAGCTAAAGAAACATTAGTTTACTGCACGCATCCATGTTTTCCCAAGCAGATGCCCTGGAACGCATTTAGATCGGAAGTCGGAAAAACCAACATGGAATTATCGACTTTCGACTTGCAATGGAATGCAGCATTGATGTCATTGTCCTGTTGGAAGTTGAACCAGAGGTCCTGAGCACCCTGAAGCTGTTTCCCTTAAGGATATTCATGTAATGTTCAGGTTTTCCTCAATCCTGAGCAGCCTGCAGTCAGACAGCCCCACAGCATGATGCTGCCATTGGTATGGTACTACACAGGTGATGATCAGTTTCTGGTTTCTGGCCCCTCAGACCTGGCTCTTGGAGTTGAAGCCAAAAGGTTCAATTTTTGTTTCATTTCACTAAAAAAAACCCCCAAAAAACAACCTTATTTCTCAAAATTAGAACCATTTAGATGCTTCTTTAGTGAACTCCAAAGCAGGCTTTCATGAGTCTGACCCTGAGGAGAGCCTTCGATATGGTCAGTATTGTTGTAATGGTTGTCTTTTTGGAAGTATCTTCCATCTCCTCACAAAATGTCTGAAGCTCAGCCAGAGTGACCATTAGGTTCTTCTCACTTATTTCAACTTATTCACTTATTTAGTTTGATGAAAGGGCAGTGCAGAACTGGCATGGTAAAGAGGGAGCAAAATACAGATGCAAATCACTTTAATTACCAGTGGATCTTCATTCTCACCCTTACCTATGATCAAAATGGTGGGCAAACCATTGGAGAAAGGGTAAGCAGAGGTGATTTTGGAAGGATTTTGCAGTAGAATTGTTGTCTTTTAATTTGAAGGAACCAGTTTCTGTGGTTTGGACATCTGATCAGGATGCTTTTTGGACGCCTTGTTCTGAAGGACTTCCAGGGACTAGGCCCAGAACATGTTGACAGAATTATAGATGTGATCTGACTGGGGAATGCCTTAGGAATGTCCAAGAGGAGCTAGAGAAAGTAACTTGGAACAAAGGTACCTGTGCTACTTTGCTTAGTCTGCGACTACCTGGGCCTTCATAAATAACAAGATATATATAGATGGAAGGATGGATCAACTGTTTCTGAATGACTGAAGAAAAGAAATGTAAATCCTGTTAAAATAAATTAGATGTTAAGAAGGAGACATGATCAATTATGTTTTTGCTTTGAGCAAGTGAAGATGTGAAATAGTTTTTGCATGCAAGAGAATTCAGTTAAATTAAAAGACAATGTCTACTGTCACTGTCACTTTTCTGTTGGAGTGGCCTTGGTAAGAGCTTAGTTTTCAAGTAAAAAGATGAATCTGCTACAATTCGTGGAAGGTTCCTGTGAGTATATTAACACAAACCTTCATTTAAGCCTCAAGAATTATGCAGTTTTCCTCATTTGCAATGATATGTAAATGCAGAAAATATTCCACATTGTTACACAAAATATAAGAGGAATATACTTGTCAAAAACAATTGCACAGTGAGGTGAAGTGGTATGAGATAATGGCCTTGGATAGTCCTAGGCTTGTGTGTGTCAATCTTGAGAATTCATTGTAAGTCATTTGAAGTGTTTGGTGCAATAAAACTAAAGACAGATTTTCCAAATTCATATGAATACAAATACATGTTTGTGTGTTCATAGTCATCTCCTGCAGAGTGCATGAACTGTGTTTGTTGACATCAAAATAACCCCATTGTAGCCTCTCTATGGCTCAACTAGACACACACGCACACACACACACACACGCACACACACATACATCTACGCACACACAGAGGCCCAGCATGACCACTTAATCCTTCTCAGTCCCCACTCTCCACACTACATTGCTCTGCACTCACTGTTTGCCCTCACTGCCTCTTCTCTGCCCCACTTCTTTCCCTCTCTTAATCTCTCTCCTTCTCTCTCCCTTTCTCTTTTTTTTATATATCTACCTACTCCACTTTCTTTGACCTGTCATCTCACCATCTGATCTCATCTGCTACTTCTTATAAGGTCATCTCTCCACTCTCCACTGCTGTATTTTTTTAGGGAGCAAGGTCAGTGAGAGGCCCTTTCTCTTTGATTCATCTCTCCATCGGGAGGTGAAGGGCCTGGGTGTGTGAGGTGACACACTGGATTAGGGGGTTGCATTCAGTTTAGATGCGAGGTCATCCATGGGGGTCCTCGGGGGCCGCTTTGTGGATTGTCGCCCACTGATCTGTCATGGCCAGCCAAAACACATTTCAAGGCCCTTTGATCCACCCCAACACTCTCCACAGGCTACACACTCATGCAGACCACATATGCATGTACAAGCACATTCATGCAAACTTTTTAATAAGGTCAGCTGGAGTTTTAGAAGACAATCCCAGGACACCATCAGACAGTGCAGCCATTGTATTTCTCTAAAGACACACTGTACAGCTGAGCATTTCCTGAGAGGGATCAAATCTAGCTGAATTATTTGGAGCACAAGAAAATGTATATATTGTATGTATATAAAATGATTTATAGAAAATTAGTATGAACAATGGCAAGTTCTTCCTGAAAGTAATTTTGAGAAAGAGAGGACCAGTAGAAACCGTAAAGGCCAAGAGTAGTTGAATAGGTCTATGGGCACAATGGAGGACTGATCCACAAAAGTTGTCGTCATCTGTCCCAAAGTTTAAACCCTATCGGAAGCGGACTTAAGGAGAGTCACACCCAACTCGAAAACAATTGGACATGATCCAAAGCAGAAACAGAATACTAGCTGCATTATGCTCCAACCATTAAGAAGGAGCTGAAAGGAAAATGTCATGTTTTTGCCTGAAATACAGCGTCAGGTTGCTACAAACATGACTGGACATGTCTTAAACTCACATTAAAAACACCTGTTTTTGTTGCTACAAACATGGCTAGACATGTCCATAAGTCTCTATAAAACATCCACTTTTGATGCTATAAACACAGTTAGAAGAAGGTAGAAGGTAGATTTCTTGTCATTTTTTTAATGACTTAAATGACTTAAGTATCATGACTTAAGTGTCATGCCACCCACCATTCCTTCTTCCTCTTGATGAAAAACTCACCTTATATCCATGCATTTTTAGAGATGTACAATGCCAACATTTTTTTCTGGCGATTGGGCTTAACAGCTGCATAAAAGCAAGCATAGATCCATAGAACAGAAAGAACTCAGAGACTTTCAATATGGCCACGTCACAGGATGCCATCTTTCCATAAGGTTGCTCAGATGTCTGCTTGCGAGATTTACTCCAGTCAGCTGGGCTGTCATTGCAAAGTGGAAAAATCTGGAGTGTTCCTGCCTTGCTTAACACAGAGCGAATACCTCAGCTTATACCGGCGGCTGTGGCCTCTGCAATCTACCTTTCCTCTTCCTTTTCATGGCCTCTGTGTGCTTTTTGCGTCACCTATGCTTTCCTGTTGCTGAATCCAATCTGAAAGATAGAACAGTACATGTAGAGTGCACTTGAAAGCCTTTGCCTTTTCCTACAATCCCTCGATCTACAGCATATCCCTCTTTGTATCACCTATCCTTGACTGCTTGCGGAGCTTGTGTCCAGGCAAATGGAGTGAGAGTTATTGAAAAAAAATACCACAGTTTATATTTAGATTATTAGAAGTGTACTCAAAGTACGCTGAAGTGTGAGCGTGTGAACTTATGCATGTTTTTTTAGGCTCTATTTAGGTATGTTCATGTGTGCCAAGTATGACATGCAGTATTTAGCATGCTGTGACTATCAAATCTCACCGTTTGTAGCCTTCTGGTAGATAAAAAGATGTGTGTGCAGAAATGTGTGCACAATGCATGGTTCTATTTCTACTCATAGATTGGTGTTGTACTCACACTATAACACTCAATTTTGTGTGAGTGTGTGCGTTTAGTGTGTATTTTAAGCTTGTCCACGTGTGCTCATGTATCCACATGTGCTCGTGGATATATATGTGTGTGAGTGTGTCTGTGTGTGTGGCTTGTGGCTTAAAAGGGCCCTGGCGTACTTAAAGGTGCATTACAGGTCTCAGGCTAATCCACAGTGATAGCTAAAGTGCTCTGTGTCGACCACAGGAGACTGTGTGTGTGGGAGTGTGTGTGCGCGCGCGCGTGTGTGTGTGCGTGTGTGTGTGTGTGTGTGTGTGTGTGTGTGTGTGTGTGTGTGCGTGTGTGTGTGTGTATGTGTGTTTGTGCGAGCGCCTGTTTTTTGGGGGGGCAGCATAGTGAAGACAACCTACGATGTGGCCATCACACACATTACTCAGCATAAATTTTGTATTGGGCCATGACTCTCCCGCTTTTCACATGTGCAAAGAATGGAGGGATGGAGGCAGAGGAGAATGGAGAGAGTTCATAGAAGGACGAAATGAAGGAGGAAGAGATTTTGGAAGGATAGAGGGGCAAAGGATGGACAGAGGAAGGGAAAGAGTTAGATGGAAGAGAAGAAGGATGGAAACTTAAATAGAGGGAGAGTAGAAGAAAAAAGGACATAAGTAAGGAAGGAGAATTTGAATGAAGAGGTTGCAGGATTAGAGGTGGGATAAAGGACAGCGAGATAGAGGTAGAGTCAGAGATGGATTGTGTATGGAGGGGTAGCTCTTTACATGTCTCCTGCATTTATTATGCAGAATCTCCTGCTTGTTTCTCTCCTTTCAGCTCCTATTTATTTTGATGTACTGCGTGTCTTAAGTGCCCATGGTAAATACCGCCACACCATCTGAGGCTGTGTGTGTGTGCGTGTGCATGCGTGTGTGTGTATCTGCACAGGATATGTGTGTGTATTGTATATTTGCTTGTGACTATGGGATGTTTACTGTTTGTGCTTGTGTACCGCACAGAGTATTTGTGTGTAGACTGTTTGTGTGTTTGCATGTCTCTATTCACATACCGTGCGTGCGTGTGTGTGTGTGTGTGTGTGTGTTTGTGTGTGTGTGTGTGTGTGTGTGTGTGTTTGCATTGTGTATCATTGTGGATCCTCGCTTCCTTTTAAATCCAGAGGTTTGGCACCTTGCAATATCAAAGCAATTTAAGAAATTCAAACTTTAATGAAGTTATGTGGATTTCAGAAACAAAATTTTAAACTTTGTAAGTCCAATATAAATTCCAAATAAAAAAAAAAATGTAACTGTTTTTCATATCAGGCATTACTTACCATACTGTATATAGCAGACTATAAATTCATTTATATTTATATTTATATTTATATTTATATTTATATTTATATTTATATTTATATTTATATTTATACATAGCTCTTTGTACATACGGGAATCACCTCTGAGATCATCATCATTACAGGAAATATCGCATAAAACCAAATCAGCTAACAGATTGTTGAATGTTGATGGCATGACTAAGTAGGTAACATTGATAGCGTGCTTGCAGTGTAAAATATTCCATTTTGTAAGACTGGACAAAAAAAAAGCTTCAAAATAACTTTTCTGACATTTTTGCAGTTGTGTTTTTATCCATCTGTAAAGAGATGCAGTTCCTTGTGTTCAACGATGGGGGCGTAGATCACCCCGAAGTTTTGAATCCACAGTTCCTCTGTGAAATGGTGGACTATCACCTCCCAGAAATCACTCATTATAAGGGGCTCGCCTTTCCATTATTGCTCACATAACATGCCTATATTGCCTTGGATCGGAAATGATGATGGCTAGTGCGGTGGTTGCAATAGAAATAAAGCTACTAATGTTTTCAACATCCATCGCCATGTTTCTTGGAATGTTATTTCCGGAGGACAAGTCGCATATCATCACTCAATGGAAATGCTGTCATTGCAATTGTGTTTTATCCACATTTTGGAAATGTCGATTAAGTTTTGCACAAATTTGTACCTACTTGCACCCAGATAGTGAAAGTATAACTGCATGTCAATATATATACAGTATTCTATGGGCCAAAAGGCACTGTGCTGTAAGTGGAAGTATTTGTACTAATACGTACTTGGCAAATGTTTAATCTAGTTTTATAGCTCTAAGTTTAAACTATTTACAGATGCTGTTTAAAGCACTGACCAATCCACATTACTTTTGTTCTGCTGTTAGATATCTGAGATTAGACTTTTGCGTTTGCCTCCTGGTCATCCAATGAGGTCTTTTCCGTCTGGCTCTGTGAGCATTTTCAGCCATGATGTTACATGTCCATCTGGAACAAATCCAATGCAGACCAACACATCTCCAGTGACACGGCACTGATGTGCACGTCAGCTGTTTGCAGGCCTCCCTGTGTGGCCTTAATGCAGCTCTCACTGGCTGCTGTGCACTTTGTTGACTAAACTGTTTTAAATCAAACTCAGATTGGTTGAAACCTGTCATGTATGGATTGCTCACCTGTTGTGTGACCTCTTGCTCCAGATGTTTGGCCACAATGTAATTTTGCTTTTACTGCGGCCTCTTTTTCTTAGCATCCAGTTTCGGCATCATTGAAATTCATTTTTGGTCTCTATTTTTCGATGGAATTTTAGTCCAAAACTTCATATCGCTAATGTTCTCTGTTGCCTGATATGTCATTCAAGTCTGATGCCACTATGCAAATGTTTGATAATTAGCATCAGGTGAACATACTTTCCATTTAGAAGTAATTGGAATTTATCGGCAGACAGGAATGTAAATGAAGGAATATGTACAAATGTTCTCCCAAATTCATGAATAAAAATGTGCATTTCTGTCTGTATAGCATGTATGCATGTACCTTATGTACATATGTGTGTACTGTGTATGTGTATGCACTCAGATTATGCAGTATGTATATGTTTGTTCATGCAAAGGTGCATATGAAA
Source organism: Plectropomus leopardus (assembly GCF_026936395.1). Classification (NCBI taxonomy): domain Eukaryota; kingdom Metazoa; phylum Chordata; class Actinopteri; order Perciformes; family Serranidae; genus Plectropomus; species Plectropomus leopardus. The sequence continues at coordinate 30,846,257 of NC_142188.1, read as the reverse complement.
ACATGAAGAGTTACTGAGTGTGTGTGTGTGTGTGTGTGTGTGTGTGTGTGTGTGTGTGTGTGTGTGTGTGTGTGTGTGTGTGTGTGTGTGTGTGTGGACTGGGCTGTGGAGGTTAGCCCGGGCTGCAGCGGTGGTGGAGACCTATTTTAATTCTTAACTAGATGTCCATGATTTATTAATCTGTGTTTGAAATAACAATTACCGTGTCAAAAGGGATCAGGCCAAAGCCTTAATTGCAATGGAAAACACACTTAATATGGAACTGGGCCCAACCAAAGTGCACGCATGGCATCCCCAAAAGGCCGGAGAAGATGTGTCTCTTTCTGCATCCGTGACTGTGCATTATAGAGTGTGTACGTAAAGCTGAGCATGAATGTCAGTGCCGCTCCTGCATCCACTTGTGTGACTAAGTTATACGTTGCCATATGTGCATTATTCAGCAACATCTCATCCTAACATGAACCATTATCCCTCTCATCCAAACATGCAACGGCAGCTTTCTTGTATTTTTGTTGGGTTTGTTCGGGTTTGTTTTTTCTGCTTGGCTTGAATATATGACTTGTAGCATTTGACTCATCGATATACCTGTAACGCCAGACCACACAATCATTTGGTCATTTGGTCGCTGTGACAGATTTGTCGATCTTAGAGTCATAAATTGTTGCCATGAGTTGGCAGACGACACATTGGACCCTTCCATCTTTCACAAACTACGTGACGTACATATCGTCTGTGATCAGAAAAGAGGGACCAGGGACAGAACTCACTGTTCCAACAACATTATTCCTCTTTCAGTTTATTCTGCGTTGAAGAGTACAGGCTGTTCTCGTCCACTGTTTGAGACTATTTTCATTCTGAAGTCATCAAATACCGCTGCTTTGTTGAGGCTTTCCGCATAAGGCCCTTATGCCAAAAGCCACCATTTGTGTCCATGCGATACGCAGCTGGACAGCGTCAGCTGAGGACAGAGCCGGCCGTGTTGGCTTTATACTCCGGTGGATAGCTGGATGGAACCTACCACAGCAGCATGATATTAAGATCTTCTTTACATGTACATGAATTCATTTTTAGGTTTTTGTTGTGTATGTATGTTGTTTTTTTTGGGTGCTTTTTGTCTAGTTTAGACCGATGGTTGTTTCTGGCACGGCGTATTGACCTCTTTGAAAAGCTGTGGTGTGTTGGTTGGTTATTAGGTATTTGGTTTGTTTGCCAATTATTTTTTAAGCGGTTGTTTTATGTTGACTTTTGAGTGAGATGGTTAAGAATTAAACTTATTTGTTTTTTTTGTTGTTGTTGTTATATTTTTTTTTAAATTTAAATTAGTTGATTGATTGGTGAATTCATTATTCTTATCTTTTGATTACTATTGTTAAAGTAGTTGTATTATTCTTATTCTTTTTATTATTATTATTATTATTATTATTATTATTATTATTATTATTATTATTATTATTATTATTATATTAGGTGAGGGGGCACCTGATATAATAATAATAATAGGCAGGTGGAGCATCGGATTGATCAATCAAACCCCAGACTTTCATGAAGGAGACTTTCAGTGATGTTCACTTCCCATGTGAATGTGATCAGGTTTTTTTCACACCTTTCCATGTATATGTTTAAAGACAAGTAAGGTTTGCATGGTTTGTGTATATTAATCAGGACTCAAAGGTAGGTTTTTTTTCCGTCTGTTTAACAATGAATAGTTTTATAGAAAATGGTGGGATTTTTTTTATATAACAGACAAAAGTTGGGACGTGAAGCATCTTTCTCAGAGACATTCTTGGTCAACCATTTCATAGATCGATGAAGTTAATTGTCTGCTCCTCTCTGTTTTAGATTTGCATTTCAATATTACGCCTGAAATGATGCAGATAAAACAGGCATGCATAGAGATACATACTGAGAAAGACCTGGCTGGTTTTTTTCCTTGAAAATCTTCACATCTTATAATTACACCTGTGTGCTGAAATGGATATGATTAATATCACCTCCTGCCAACCAAGATTCTTCTCACAGTCAAGGTAACACCACTAATGAAATGTCTCGTTTGGGCCATTTGGTTAGCATTCGTCTTTATGGGGATTACCGACTATCACTTAGTGGCCCTTAAACAACTATTTCCTTGTACAGCCTTAGTGCATGGTTGCTAATGGCATCTGTAATGAGGCTGACCCATAGGCCTTGTCTAATTTAAAGAGCCTGTTAAGTGACTCAGTGATTTTAAAGGTAATCTTTAAAAGCCACGTAAAGCTTGGAGAAAGTTGCCGCGCGAGAGAGCTTTTTCAAGAGTTGCAGAGAAGTCGCTGCAGTGAGACTTCTCAATGACTTTCGTGTGATGTATCATAGGTTTGTATTATCCATACTCTGTCAAAGAGGGCGCAGAGAGGAATGTTTCCACAAAAAAAGGAAGTTTGTGTGCCTTTACTTGCTTTACTGTCACTTGCTTCTGCGACACACACACTCAGAAACACTCAAATACCCCCTTTTCCTTTTCTCATAACTCTCTTTTCTGTCTCTCCTCTGTCTGTATTTCTGAAGGAATTCTCCATCCATCTAATTCCCCTCCTGGTTCTTTTATATTGAGGCTGGGCCCCGCTCGTATTCCATGTCAAAGGCTTTCTCTTTTATTGAACATCAAATCCTCTGTGTCTCGCCTGGCGCTCTCTTCTCACTGCTCGGCACCATGCATATTCAGGAGCCGGCGGCCGCGCTATAAGGCCGGCTAGCCCTCCAAAATCCGCGATTGTAGGCATTAGCGTCGCAATAACACTACATGAATAGCCGGCATGCTCTATATTTAGGTGTTAAGTCGACCGTGCTGTAGCCAAGATTGAGGCTGCTGGATTGGAAGTGCGTGGGGAGAAGCAGACTTTCTCCTTTCTGGTGATATACTCTCTGTTTCTTCTTCTTCTTCTTCTTCTTCTTCTTTTTCCCTCCCTATTCTCTCTCTATCTGTTTCAGAGGGCCTTTTCTCTTGGATGTGGAGGCGGCGCTCGGTGTCCAAAAGTTCCAGCAAAGCTTGGGATGTTTTGCTGTGAGGAGCCGCCCCACTGTGACACTTTGCATACTGATTTGAGCTTTACTGCTGACTTGAAGGGAGGAAAAAAAAAGGAAAGACCTGACTGCTGTGAATTGGGCTCTAATGTGCTTGGCTCACTGTAAAAAAAAGTCACAGTGGTGATAGTAGGAGCATAAAAAATAGCTTCAGTGCAACTTGTTTATTGACTTTATTTCTTTTGTCTAAATGTCTACTTGTGATGTGACTTATATGCAGTCAGAGACATCATGTAGTGTCTTTTTATCATAATTTTTATCAATTGTATTGTAATAATTTCAAGCTTTGTCAAGCTTGCACAGTTCTGGGCCCATAGAGAATCCACACTAGAGTCCCCCTTTGATTTTCTGCTTGCAGCCTGCATGCATGCAAACAATTTTCTTATGCAGCTCTTTCAGAACATGTTTCTTATTCGACCTATTGTATCAAATTATGATAAAAAGTGGGACATTCATAAAAAAAATATTTCTTGCTCCTTTCTTAATGTTATATGTGGAGCTAGTTTTTCAATTGTTATAGGTATGGGTGGATTCTGAGACTTTGGGCCCTCAGACACCTACATGCAAAAGGCCCCACCACCCAGGCTTCACTTAGACAAGAGGACACACACAATATGATGTGGTTTGCCTCTTTTTTGTTCTTTTATGCATGGATTTTTTTTGTGTTTTTGTGTCTCTTTATCCCGTTTAACAACAGGTGGTTCAAGGCAGGAATATAGCGTTGCTATGCTGCCTCGCTATTCTGTATAAAAGGCACAATCACAGAATGATGAGACAGAGTTGACTCCTCTTTGAACCAACAAGGGAGGTAGTAACAACGCCAAAATGGTGTCTTTTTAAAAGGGACAGCTGGCAGGATGGGACTGTGGGTTGAATGGGTGATGTATTTATGGTGTGTTAGGCGCAGCTATGAACAGTTAGTGCTAAGTCACAGATGTAGAGCAGCACCTGAAATGTCGTCACACTGGAAAATCAATGACGTCAGGAGGTTCCTTACTGTCCAATCAGAGGACAAGATCAGCTGCCATATATCAAGGAAACTAAATGACTGTTATACCATGTTATAGCTATTGTTGTTTATAAAGTGATGCCGATCTGTAAATGTCATATTAGAGGCCAATGCAGTTGTGTTAAATGTCATGCCTCTTTTGTTTACACAACACCGGCATGCTGTCTAAAATCACACACCCAGCAGCATGATGTTGTTTGGTTCTGAGTAAAAATGCAAAGGAGGCATAAAGAAGGGACTTTATATCAGCCCTGTAGGACAATATCTGTGTAAAAAAGGACTTTTGTGTTGTTTAGTGTCCCTTTGTGGTCTTTTTGTGTCTCTTTCTGGTAGTTTTGCCACTTTTATGTAGTTACAGTAAAATTAGTTGTTTTGTAGTCAGTATACATGTTAATTTGAGTGGCATTTTCCAGGTGAAGGCCAGAGGAAATCCTAACACATTTGGTCCCATTCAGTCAATCATTCATGACTGAAGGTCGGAATGTCTCGTCAAAATGGTTTTAATTCTTATGAAACACTAGCACCCTCTATCTGTAAAAGTTTTAGTTTGTTTCAGTTTTACCTGAAAAAGTTCATTTAAAAAGAATCAACAAAAAACTGTCCTTTATGATGGCTTTTCCATGTAACCCAACTTATATTAGTGACTATGCCAACAGACATTTGGTCAACAAACAAGTGGCCAATAAAAGGGTCAAAGGGTTAAACGTTTGTTCAATGTACTGGTATAATACCGTGCAATATTATTTCCTCTCCTAAGGAGGTTATGTCTTCCATTTGGTTTGTTTGTCATCGTGATTACTGAGGAACTATTTGCCCTGATACCCGTGAACCTTATAGGAAGAGTGTAGCATGGACCAATTAAATTTTGAAGTGGATCTGAATCATAGGGCGGACACACAAATAATTTTTCACTTCAACCCTCTGAGTGCTTTTAGTTCTGTTTCGTGATTTTAAGAGTAACATGCTTTAATGTTTTGCAGTCCATTTCGAGGGCTGACCCATCTTTTTCACATGCTATACATTATATTCTTCCTCTGCCTACTACACGAGTGTGCTTTTTCAAAATACTGTCTATTCCCACTGTTTTCTGGCCTTCTTTCGGGGGGCATACAAGATAACCGGACCTGACTGGGACTGAGTTGAATCCAAAAACACTGGAATATGTTGAAGGTGAAGACCGGAAGGAGAAAGTGAAAGGTTGGGCACATGGAGGAGAAAAAGAAGGAAGGAGCATATTTTGGACATAGGCAAGAAGGCAGAGAAGGGAAGGATGTAAGAGTGAAGAAGATAAACAAATTGACAAAAAGGATGTAGGAAGGGACGGAATTGTTAAATCTAAGGAAAGAAGGATAATAAGAAAAGGAAGAAAGGTATGATGCTGTAAAGCAGAGAAGTAAAAATGAACGGGGAAGAAAAAAAATGGTAGAACCAAATTATTGAAACGGTATAAATATTGAAATGCTGTCACATTAATGTTCGCCCTGCACCACAAGGGGAATGGACACTTTTAACGACTGCTATACAGAGTTCAGAGCAGAATCATTGCCAACGTTGATGTAGATCAACCATGCAGCCATCCTACAGAGGTCAAAATATATTAACCCTTAGGAATGCGCATTTAACACATTCATTCTTCATTTTTTTATTATTTTGGCTGTGTTCATGCATATGGCATAGATTTTGGCAAGATTGTGTATTTTTTGTTTAATCTTGGAATTTCCAGCACAGCTGCTACAGTACGTCTAAAATACACTGTGGAAACTAAATTGTTACATTCACACTGTTAAGTGCAAGAAATGCCCCATTGAAACCCATTTAAACTGAAATTTATGATCCCACAGCCATCAGCGCATAAAAACATGCATTGTATTATTTCTGGGTGTCATTCTGGGCTTTTGCCTTGGAATTTATCATTTTTACATCTTTTTTTTTTTTTACCATACTTTGCATGTGAACAAAATACATGCTTTTTTTCATGAGGTGCACAGTCACAATCAAACAGTCACTGCAGATCACTGACATATCCCAGGCTATGATAATCAGAAGATGATAATCTACTTAGCATGTAGTATATTGAAAATAATTCTTTTTAACTAAAAACATGGTGGCACCTTGACAAAAACCTGGTATTTGAAGGGTTAAAATTCTGAAAATTAATGGATATTTGATATTTATGATTAGGGTGGATGATTATTAAAAAAACAATAACTCAATGAAAGTAAAAGGTTTTTAAAGGTTGATTTTCAAAAGTGCATTTTGTGCACAGAGTGAAATAACTGTATGTAATGTTAAAGGGGGCGCTAAGGGTTAACAAACTTCAACGTAAGATGTTTGTCCCTAGTGGTGCAAGAGGTCAGGAAATGGTCAGGTAAATCACAGGCTGCCCTGCAGTGTGCACTGCACGACGCAGTCTAGCGCATGCTTCAGGTTACCAATCGACAGCGTCACTAATGACATCAGTGGATTTACTGAGTGTGTAGTGGCTTTAATCCATAAAACAACAAAGGCAACTGTACCCAAAATCAGCAGAAACCATGATTACCAGAACCATCGGGGATGCCATGGATGCACGCACTGCAGCCAACTATAGTCAAAAGTATTGGGAGGGAGAAAAAAGTAGAAACAAGACTGAAATAGTGAGTGGTTTTGGTGGCACATGGAAAAGAAAAGAACAAAGACAGGGGAGCGAAGAGAGGAAGATGCAATGATGAATAAAAAGGATTGCTAAGTGGATGGATGCATGCATGAATGGTGGGAAAAGTAAGAAAGTGAGGCATGAAAGAAGGATAGTAAGTACAGCAGAAGAGGGGAAAAAGAAAGGAGGAAGAGAGGAGGTGAGGTCAGGCAAACGGATGGAAGAAATATAACAGAGGGCCAAGGAGAAGGAGGATATCTGCGTATTTTAGTGCCTTTTTCTGTACAAACTACATCCCTGCTAAATCTCCCTCTGTGTGTGTGTGTGTGTGTGTGTGTGTGTGTGTGTGTCGTGATGTTGTGACGGCATCCAGCAACCTGGCATGCCTTTTTAATTCTACTGAGTAAATAATGCATCCGCCACAGTCCATAATTTATGTAAGTGGACATGCAATCAGTTCAGATTAACGTGCACGATGCCCCAGTGTGTGTGTTCGTATGTGTGTGTGTGTGAGTGAGTGCATGTGCATGGGGCTAAGGGATAGCTACAACATGACAGGTCCCTGACTTTCTCCTGGCGTAGCTCTTTCCCACTTTGTCTTACTCGACTCCTTGCTCTCTTTCTCAGCAACAGCAATCTGCACCGTTTTTTTTTTTTTTTAAATAAAAGCTCATTTTGCTATTGTCTTTACTTTTAGCTTTAAAGACACACAATGCAGGATTTTGCTAAAATACAATGTATACAGAAGTAATCCCTCTCAATCATCACTAATCACCCACTAGAAATGTGTGGTGGTGTGTTTATCTGCAGAGACTCTGCCCTCTGCCTGTATATTCTTATTTTCTTTCTTATTTTTGGGACGTTTAGGGGCATGCACCCCCATAGTGCATTGAGATCGCATGGTGGCATAACTGAGTGTAATATCTATCAAATCTAGTTAAAGTGAACACTGCATTTTGGGCTTCTTAGCACCACAACTGAGGCCGAAAGCACTGACAGATCGAGGTTATTTGACGAGTTCGGAGTGAGATAGGGCTGAGCATGCTTATGAAATTTGGGTTGTAAAGTGTCATGGTGTTATGATTAAGAAATAGTTACCCGTTGTTAATTGGCAATGATGCTGTTGTAATCAGTTTTCATTTAAGGTGTTGACCTTTGACCCTTGCACTGCCAAAAAGTTTGACTGGGATAAAAGATGATTAGATATCACTGCTACAGTATATTACTTGTCTGTGGTTATGAAGCCTTTGTAAAGCATATTTGCTATCAGATAGACTATAAACTTCACAGGTTGCACAGCAGGCAAACCTAAATTCTACATTTATTTGATCGTTCATAAATCTCTAAATGAAACTATACACATCAAATGTTCATTTTCGGATCGCTCCAGTAGCTTTAGCTCAAGTATTTCTCTGCCTCCCGCTTTAGTCAGTTTCTCAGTGGGAGATATTGCCTCTTGATGACATGATCAAGATCAGGGGCTGATGAGACTGATCACTGGGTCTGACCCAGTCATTTCAAAGTTTATCCAAATGTGAGCCCCAGCTAACTGCCTTAAATTGAAAAAAAGGAAGATCACTTAGTATGCCAGCCGAGGCTGTCCCTGCGAGGAGCCCAGCCAACTTTCCCTGACTATCACACTTCAAATCACTGAACCACTTCCAAAGCGGCACCAACCGCTCTCCACGTCCAGCCTTAACTCCCAACACCAGCTCCATCCGCTCCTCTCCCACCATCAGCCATTCCAGGGCCGTTTTAGAGATAGCTCTCCGCCGAGCATTTGATTTAATCCAGACCAAATGCTAATAGGGCTGTTTGGTTGCTGGCCATCTGCCTGGGCTGCCGGTCAACTATGGCAAGCTGTGCCGAGCTGTGTGGTGCCGGGCCTCTCTGCCAAAGCCTGAGCTGCCCAGAGACCACTTCATAACCAGAGGACACTTCACGGCCAATCGTCCACACTTACTGGGAACAGACTCCGCAATGGGTTACATGATCAAATTGATCTTTTCGTGATTTTTTTGGGGGGGCAAGTTGTCCATCTTTCACTCCCACACCATTAAAATCCATATCAGAGGATGTTTTCTAGAAAATTGAGTAGTTGGCTGTCACTAAGGCAGTTAGCTCTTAACATTTATTCATCTAAAGGAAGTCAACTGAGCTGTTCCTGCATGTTCTCATGGCAACTGCCTGCCACTGTACAACTGTAGATCTGTGCTTTTGGCCACCGAACACTTTCAGTAAAGTCCTGTGCCATGCTCAGGGGCTCCTCAGAATCAATTCTTTCTCAAAATTAGTGTGCAGATCAGACTCTTTACAACAAGGTTAGAAAAAAAAACAGTGTTAGTCATATGGGATGCTGAGAATGTTGAAAGAAAAACAAACATACCTACGCAATTTTGAGGTACTTGCACTACATTTTAGTATTTTAATTTATACTTCTTTACACTTATACATCACCTTTTAAGTGTCATAATGTAGCAAAGTACCTCATTGCAGTATTTCTGTATTTTTGGGGAGTATCTGTTCATGAGTTTTATTATTTTTTTGGTTAATTTCACTTTCACTTCACTAGATCTTGTAAATGATATCTATTACTTTACTCCAATACCCTTTTCCTTAGCATTGTCATTAATTTAAAAAGAAAAAGAAGGAAAGTTTAGAGAATTACTGATCCTGGCTTGGAAGTTAGATTACACATTAATCCAAAAGGTTAATGCAAGAAAGTGATCTCAAAGCTGCAGTTAAGTTTAGGTTTTCAGTTTTCCAGCCCAGGCTGCATGTTTTGCTGGCAAACGTTCCACAAAAGAAAACACCGTTAAATAAATAAAACATTAAATAAAACATTAACAGACATATGTAAACTGTATGACTAAACATCTTAGGATAAAAAAAGACAAATATAATTTGATAATTGGTGCCCCAAAGACAAAGTCTGTCTATACTTAAGCTCTGGAGACACTCACGGGACTCATTAAACCTCCAGACGATTTGTGTGTGTGTATTTAGCAGAACATTATTTTGACAACATCACAGAAACTTGTGTGAAGTGGATTAGACTGTTACATTGGTGAAGTGACTATCACTGGTACATGCAACTGCAATTATGAAAAGATCTCGCAAAACAGCTGTGACAGTTAACCAAAAACAACATCGCAGGCATGCTTTATTGCTGTGTTAGCTTGTTAGCTTGTGCTAACCAGACAGATATCGAATTAAATATGAAAAAGTGGCTCAAAAAAGGTATATATATATATATATATATATATATATAACCCTAACCCAAACAAAGGAGTTCAAGTAGTCTTGTTCATGAGTGAGGGTAGAACGGAGTATTAGATGGACCGGCAATTTGGTTCAGCATCTTCAGTAATGCAGGCGCTCCACCGGACCGTTGTGGTGAAGAAGATTTACTGGTCCATCTATGTTCCAACCCTCACCTAAGTTCATGAGGTCTGGGTAGTGACCGAAACAATGAGATCGCAGGTGCAAGTGGCTGAAATGCGTTTCCTCCACAGGGTGGCTGGGCTCAGCCTTAGAGATAGGGTGAGGAGCTCTGACATCCTGGAGGAGCTCGGAGTAGAGCCACTGCTCCCTTGGATCGAAAGGGGCCCGCTGAGGTGGTTCGAGCATCTGATCAGGATGTCTCCTGGTTGCCTCCCGCTGGAGGTGTTCCTGGCACGTCTTGCTGGTAGGAGGACCCGGGGCAGACTCAGAACACGCTGGAGGGATTACATATCTCGTCTGGTCTGGGAACACCTTGGGGTCCCCAGGAGGAACTGGAAAGCGTTGCTGGGGAGCAGGATGTCTGGAATGTCCTACTCCACCTGTTGCTCCCGTGACCTAGCCCCAGATAAGTGGAAGAAAATGGATGGATGGATGGATGGTTTGATAGAATAATTGAAGTTGCTTAATAAATAAATAATAAATAATAATAATAATAATAAATTGTGCATGTTTTGCATTGTTTGCCAATTTACATTACTATTGTTATGCTAGAGGTTTATTTCAAGTATTCAAGTACTGTAAAGTACTTTAATGTGAGTATGCAAATATGGAATTACTTAAAATGTCCCACATATCCTCTGCTGCTCACATGAACCCCCCCCCCACACACACACAGGGAAAGGCTGGACTTTACAAGCATATAACTGGACACCCGGTCTGTCAATGCTTTATTTATTTATTTTTTTATTTTCCCCAACCAACTCTTACCTTGACCTTGTGGCACAGACTGTGACTACAATACTTCCAGCCACTCAGCACTGTGCAGAAAATAAAGGGAAAAAAGTGTGTGTTTTCCACTTAAAATAGATCTCAAACTGGTCTTGTTTCATTCAATATGCAGAGCACTGAGTCCGTCCTCAGAGAGATGGAGAGCTGTGCATCTTTTGTGCCTGTTGTTGGGTGGGTGGGTGGGGGTGTGGATGCAATTCACCAGATTTCCGTGCTCACATAGACCCGTCTTTTGTGTATTTTTTTTCCTTCTTCTTTCCTGCGCTCCGTTTCTCAACCTTGTCCTCATTATCCATTCTCCTCCAGCATAATGGTACAGGGGTTGTTAAACTTCTTCAGCCCAGGAACCAAATTTAGAAAATCCAGTCTTACTCCAGGACCTGGTCTAATGACTACTAGTACTTACTGCACAAACTAGTATTCCTGGCATGCAGGGATTCAGAAATAGGCTCCTTAGCCATTTCGGGTCCTGACCCATGATATAGTTGAAGAAAAACTTGCTTAAAGACACATTTCCGTGATCAGAAAATATGTGGATGTATTTGTATGTTCTCTGTGTGCATATTCCTACATATGCTCTCCCTGCATGCGTGTGTGGGTGTTGGGCTCTGACATTGTATGTATGGGGGCACAAACAGCTGCATTAATTGCTCTGAAGAGAAATCTATGTGAGGACATCATTAACTAAGACAGGGCTTGCATTTATAATTGATATGTACCGTTGCCCTTTCAGGCTCTGGTGGCCACATTGCTGGAGGCATTGCCGTATGAAGATACCCCAGCTTTGCTCTGACGCCCACTCCGGCTCGGCTGACCTCTGACCCGGAGGGGGTTAGGGTTGCAAATACAGGTGTGCTGGAGGGATTGAAGCTTGACTTCCTCTATATCTTGGTGAGGTCAGACAGGATGCGTTGCCCCCCCCAGTTGTCTTGTTTTAACTGTTTTCTGCTAATTACGAGACCTGCGGTTCAGCCTTTGAATGTTAAACCGGCTGCTCTCTGGCTGTAATGAGCCTCTGACTTATGATTATTGCATTCTTTCATACATCTGTGAAGTGTCTTCGTTCAACTTGTGATCAAATGTGGCTTTTTGCATACTTGCAAATACCCCAACTGGCCACTAATTTAGGTACACCTTGTTAGTTCCAGGTTGGACCCCTTTTTGCCTTCAGGATAGAGCTTGGATCTGGCCCCCAAAAATCTGTACATGTACTCTACATGAACCTGCACAGTTTCTGTCAAAGCCTGACTCGAGCTGACCCACAGCAGCAGTTTTGGCCCGAGCTCGATACAAAAATCTGAATTTGTGCTGTAAAAATAGGCCTAAATGAATATTTTTTTTATGTTAAAACATGTACTGTATGACAAGTTAAAGGGCTAGCATGTTTCTTGGCACCGCTTTTCCTCCTTCTTTTTCTGTCATCTTGTGCATATCAAGTTTGGCAAAGCAGGCCATGTCCCTCAGCGCGTCCAGTACGCATGATGATGGCGATGTAGTGTGTAGATGCTGATCACCTCTCTCACGCTGCATGTTATTTACAGCTCTTCCACTGCTGGGAAGGGAGAAGCTGAAACTGCCAACCAAGTCGCCTTGCAGCCCCCCTAACTCTTTCACAAATTTTCATCCCTCTTTCGCCTGCACTCTCTCTCTCTGCCTTGGTTCTCCACATGTTCCTTCGCGTTCCCTCTCTCCACCCTCTTTCTCTCTCTCGGTTCAGTCCATTAAAACTCCTGCCAAAGTGCCATCTAATCATGAGACAGTTCACAACAGTTTCATTTTTTTAAAAAATATTTAAATAAACCTTAATTTGGAGAGAACACGACCCAATTCAAGTCCGAGGGAATGGTGAGAAATTACAGCCCGACCCGTCAGAATATCAAAGCTCTACTTCAGAACAACCTTAATTCTTTATGGCATTGATTCAACAAGGTGCTGGAAACATTCCCTAGAGATTTTGGGCTGTATTGACATGATAGCATCTCGCAGTTGTTGCAGATTGTGGTTCGATGAGTTGTGCGTTCAGAGATGCTCTTCCGCATGCTTCGATTGTAATGAGTTTGAGTTACTTTTGCCTTTCTATCAGCCGAACCAGTTTGGCCATTCTCCTTTGTCCTCTGGCATCAATAAGGCAATAATTCTGGACGGCTCAACTTCTTCATCCTCTCCTGCAGCACACTAGAGGCTACAGTGACTCACTATCGCCTCTCAGGCCAGGATGTATTATTACAAGAGGGACAGCCCATCCCTGGCTGCTTAGCAGTGAATATCTCTGCAATACAATACACAGGCATCTTGGACATAAAAGGTGTTACTTCTTCACACTCCCACTGTTGATAGGATTGGTTCATTTTTGAATGTTTTAAATTAAAATGATGTTTAGATCTTACATAATGCACCTTTAAAGACACAGCAACATCTATAGTTTTTTTAAAATTTATTTTTTAAAGCATTAAAACTGAACAGTAGAGATGGCTCAATCAGGAGTTAAGTTCAGCACATTTTTCATCAAAATATAGTGACTCAAAATGCGCTCAATCGCTCAATCAAACAGTGGAGCAGAATATTAAAGGGTTAAGGCAGGAGAATGACAGAATAAACAAGCACGGCTGGAGAATAAAGAATATCACCTGCAATGGCTTTTTCACAGGGGCTACGGCAAGAGCCTACCTTTAATACCTCTGTGGGACTCATTACCCAAGACACCTTTGGGAAATTCATTTTCATATATCTACACAATCTCAATTATGCCACTTAATTGATATCTTTATTTGCTTAATTGGTGGCTTCATTCCTCACTGGGAGTTAAAAAAAAAAAAAAAAACAAGAGACGAGAAGCTTTTGTGCTTGCACTTCAAAGGCTGCTTTCTATCATTCTTACATCACCTCGTTATTTCACGCATGTCACAACACATCTGATGCAGTTTTAATGAAGGATGACTGACGTGTTCTCGCTGCATTGTTTTCTTTTGTTGGCTCTGTGAGTGAATTATCCTATGTGGAGCATAAAGGATAATTAGCATGATGATTTTTTTATGCAAATAAATAAATAAAATTATGGTCCGCACTGATGGAAAGCAGTGAAAGATTAGAATACTTAGAGGTTGCAGCGTTGAGCGAATATGAATGGGGGTTAGGGTTAGGGTTATGGAGAAGAATGTGTGCTTCCAGTGTGAGCGTGCATTTGCATTTAACAGGAGATTCGATTAGCATTTTTGATTAAAAGGTGGACAAACCGCTCTTGTATCTCTCTTGTGTTGCTGGGTTCGAAAGCAGCTTAGAGCAATTAAGCGCTGAAAGCTTTGGCCGTGAAGTGTTGCACAGTAACCCCTGGACATGTTTCCTTTTCTGCCAGTGCCAGAGCCTCCCCTACAATACGCAGCAGCCAAGGCCTACTCCACAGTCTTTTATCCTCAGCGTGTAGTTTCACCCACTCCTATTGATTCTTTATTGACCTAAGGTGTCCTCCAGTGCCACCGCTCCTCATCCTCCCTCCTATCCACCACCGCCGCCTAAGCCCCCCCCACCTCTCTCCAAGTGCAAGGTGAAAAGGAAGACAGAGTTTGACATTGATTTCTTCGCCGACTTTTCTCTCCCTCTCTCTCTATTTCTGTTCTCGTGTCGACCCTGCCTCCCTCTCTCGTACGGCCAACCCCTCTCTCTGAAAAGGCTGCAGCGCAGTGGACGCCTCGCTGCGGCGAGGAAAGATGCTGAGGCAGTTTCTGAATAACAGCTCCTACATATGAAAAGAGATGTAATTCTACCTTTGATCTGCGACTAGAAGCCATAATAGTGCAGGTTCAAAAGTGCAAAAAAAGACTTGAGTGCCAAAAAGAGAAAAGAAAAAACAGATTTGTCGGCTGGAAGGAACCTTTCAGAAAGAGCAAGTAGGCTACACAGCAGTTAGAGTTTTGCCATACAGTCAATAACACCGCAGGAGCAGAACAACTGCATTCATGCATGTGATGTACAGCTTAAAGTCAGGTCTGAATTTAGAAGAAACCTGTGTAGATTCTGACATTAGGACAGTAATAATAAAAGAATAATCAACAATTACTCACACTGTCAGGCCAATTATAGCTCAGCCTATTTCCTCTATGGAAATATGGGGGAATATAATTGCACAAACAAGGACACACACACACACACACACACTCGCGCACACAATAATAAGTCGACCCCCTGGAAGGCTACCCCCCCATCCCACCCCTTTGTACAACACATGAGAAACCAAATCTCTCAAATGGAGAAATAAACAAAACAAACAAAAATACACAAGATGAAAGAAGAAGAGAGACAATAAAGGAAAAGTGTCCCTGGTGGATTGTCCTATCCCTCCTCTTTGCTGTATTTTTTTTCCCTCCTCTTATTATTTTATTTGTTTGTTGCCTGGCCATTCATTACATTTTCTCTTTCTTATTGTTGTTGTTGTTTGTGTCTTCCAGATCTTAGTAATTCTTAAATGCTTTCGACTCTCGCTTTGATCTCATTTAGAAAGTGAAAGAAGCCAAAGCTTTGGAAGTTATTTTGATTAGACTTTTATTAACTTCTGTCTGCGTTCTTAATATTGTCTCTGAAGAATTCATTGGAAATCCTGTGATACCGAGAGAAGAGAGAACAAACTAATATAGCCTTAATTTCCAGGGCGCTTTGTGCACGTGAAAAATGTGGAGAGCACAAATACGAGAGAGTTTATTTTGCTTTCGACTGACACTTAACTCCAACCTAAACTTTAAATATATGCTGCTAAATGAGGGCACAGTATCATTGTTACTTGTGCAATTACAATACATCTGTGAATCGCACTGCTTTAATATCAAAAATAACAATTTCAATTGCAGAAAACAACAATACATTTTTGACATTGGCCAGTTTTTAATGAAGAGTGACACAAGCATGTTTCTCTTCATTGTTAATCATAAAAGGTGAGCTGAAATTTGTTGGCTGCATGGTTGAATTATCATATAAGCATAATAAACAATTAGGAAGATGAGCTGTAACCTTTTGTTCAGTTGCCGTCATAGGACACGCAATCGTACTGCTACAGCTACAGTAACTGTATTTTAACCTTCTCAGAACCCAATTATGTTCCAAACAAGCGCAAAATAATAATGCAATGATGGAGTTCTACTCTCAATTCACTTATAATTCACTAGAAAAAAAAGGGTAAGGATACTTTCCATTCTAAAGGACAAACTTTACACAGACACCTCTTAATATTACTTAGGTGGTTAGGCAACAACCCACTATTAGGTGGTTTCTGCATATATATATATAGATATATATATATATATATATATATAGATATAGATAGATCGATAGATAGATAATATAAAGGCAGTGAAAATATGCTCCAAAGTAAGGTTAACATCTGCCATTAGCGAGATATACAGAGGTCCCTTGAACTCTGATGAGATATCTGATGAAAATGTGTTCTTTGGCTACCCATGACTCTCCCTTTATGGTAGTCCCATGCTATTTTCTTTTTTTTTTTTTAAATGTCATTTGATTCTTAATCAAGACAATCTGATAAGAATTGCTTAATCTTTGCAACTTTAAAATAATGTGTTTTGAATAATGACATTGAAATCATGCAATTAAAAAAAAAGTGATTAATCATGATTAAAGATTGCAATTCTGCAACTGACTGCAATTGAAAAGATCGCATTTAGAAATTAATCATTTCCTTGTTCCCCCACCCCTTTTTAAGTCATTTTTATACCGTTTTATTCTTTTTTTTCTTTTTTTAATGAAAGCGAGGCTGGCATGTATTGACAAAAAGTGCTGTTTTTGTAAGTTCAAAATAATGTTGCTTAGGTCTCTGACATTTACAAATTCTAATTGTTATTCTGTACAGTATATATACCATTATGGTCCATGTGTCACACCATCAGGTATGCAGACATTCTCTTCACCGACTGAGGTGTAACATGAATAGAAAAAAACACACGCAGATAAATATAATAAGTACTTCTATGCTGAAAAAGTGTAAAGAGTTTCTTTTTCAAAAGACCAAACTTAGAACATGTGTACTATTATATAAAAATGTATTTACATCTCCATCAACCAAGGCCAGTCATTATGAGGCTGCAATTCCAAGCCAGCCAGTACACTCAACTCTTAAAGAATCTAAAGTGGGTATATCCAGGAAAAAAAAATGTTTGAAGCATTTCTGAAAAGTTTACTGCTCTCACATTACAGATTTAAGAAGTCTCATATGCCATCTGAAAAAGTGAGGTTCAGCCTAATTTCACAAGTCTTCAAGAACGTCCCTTTTTCATGCAGTGGTCAGTATGTATTCATTCTTGTTTACAAGTGTAAAATATCGTAGGAGGAAACAGAAATGATGCATTTCCAAATGACCACTCCTGGCAAGGGGAATTGTGACTGACATTTGAGTTCTGGAAAAAATCGTGTATCAAATTTGGACCACAGCTTTAACATGCACACACAGAGGGACTGCAGCAAAAAGTCAAAAAGTCAGAGTCTTAATAGCTCAGACAATGAAAACACTCAAAGTCATAGCAGTGAAGAATACCTCGACAGGTTAAAGTTACGTATTGACTTTACAGGAGCTGTCCGTTCAGCACCACAACATGTGACTTAAAGAGAAGAAACACAATGTTTTATAGCTTTTCCCATTACTTTTTACTTTTCTATTACTACTTAAAAATGTATTTTACTTGAGTTTTAGTGGCTCACAGTAGAATCAAAATCAGGTTCACACTAAACATACATGGTAATTATCATTCTCCACAGCGTTAGATTTCAAATATAGAAGACGAAAAGCAAACATGAAAAAAAAATTATAAATGTGCTGAGCGTGTGTGTATACGTGCAATGTAGGTCCACTTAGACTTTTTTTTTTTTGCAGCTTTGATCATTTTAGTTACCTGTTTCTGTCAGTATTGAAGTCCAAGGATTTAAAAAAGAAAATAACCAAAACTATTCAACATTATTTTAATGATATCTAGGAATCTTTTAAATTATATCACTGATCTATTTTTTTTTTCTTATTTTTTTATTTATTTATTTGTTTGTTTATTATTTAAGGTAATTTAAGATATATAAGTGTTACTTAAGAATTAAGTAGGTAGAATTAAGTTACTTAAGAATTTGAAATTAAGAGATTTATATATGTGTTGTGTCCACAAATAATGAGAATGAATGTTTATCTGCAAGCTGAGGATATGCAAAGCTTAGATTTAGCATCATCCAGGACAGGACGCTGCATTTTTCCAAATTTGTCATCAGAACCACAAACTATAAAACTAAACTTCACTAGTTCGCTGTATGACATCATGTAACCATAAAATGTAACTAGGAGGTTGTAGGTTTTCCAGTTTAGGAGGCACACCCCTCAGTGCTAATGTTGTTAAGAATAAGAAAAGCTGCAGTCTTGAAGGTTTGCTCTTTTTAAGAGGACAATCCTCCCACAAGATGCTGAGTATAATCATCAAAGGACGAGGCTCACCTGTCACCTGCCCAAAAATGGGGGATAGAATTGAGATAATAGATTCCCAGTAGTTAGATAAGAACATGTGTCCAAAAGTATCAGGAGGCTGCTTACAATGCTCACAAATAGATTCTACATTCATCACTGATTTTTGGTTAACAGAAGACTTTTAACTTATTTTTCCTCAAAATGCATTTTTGGTCAAATAATATCCTTAAAGTCTTATTTTCTGAAAGCAACCTCCATCCAATACCATTCTAATAGTTTGGAGAATTAAAAAAATTAAATGCTATTTTTTTTTTCAGATTTCTTTTCTTCTTTAAAGATGCTGAAATTATTTCAGAAACTCCAGACGCAGGCTGAAATACTGTCAGGACACAGGTAGGTTTCTTTGGTGGTTTTAGGAATTAAGACTTTTAAGGATACAGTGATTAAATATGGCTGTCTTGTTTTGGTTGAAATTTAAACTGTAGTTTAAAAAGAATGTTGTCCTATCAACTAATACTCCAAGTTTAGAAAACAGAAAACACTTTCCTTTGCATTGTGAGGCTTTTCAGGCACCTGCATCTCCTTCTAACATCTCAAAATCACAAGAATGGCTCTGATTTGACACAACAATTTGACCTCTGACAGAAATTTATGGTAGGCCTAAGCAGATTTTACCAAAAAAAAAACCAAAACATAATATTTTCACACTCATTTGATACCATGTTGGTATTTAACTGAAGTATTAACACAAAAATTAAAATACGAAAGATGTGGAAGAGATAAGTATTTGTCTGCTGTATTTTCTGCTTGCCTGAAAAAAAAAACAAAAACAAACGCTGTCCAACCAAAACTTCTCTGGTGCATTTTTATGTGCAGTGACTAACAGCTACAGTGCAGCACAAATAGCCGCCTTTTCACAACTAGTCTCTGCTCCTCAGTGGATATTTATGAGGCTCTAAATGGCCAGGGCTGCTTATTAAAGCACCTTATTTGAACTAGATAATGTGATTACGATAAGATCAATTAACGCCCGGCGATAACGGCGACTGCGAGCCCATTGTCGTTTTGATGACATTTGCGTTTGGTCTGGTAATGTATGTCCTATGGTGATAATTAAGACGGCGGCTTCAGAGGCAGGCGCGCTGAATGGGAGGGAAGGCATTACACCCAGACCTTTTGGCGATTAGCATCTCTGCTCCGTCTCGCTCGCCACCAGCTTCAAGTGGGGCTTTTGAAGAAGCCCAAATTGATTCTGCATCCCACCGCCGCCGCCGCCGTGCTCGACGATAATTTCTTGATGTCTTGATGTGTGCAATGTTTACAGAGCGACAAGAGGGAGAGCCTCGAGCTGCAGACTGCCGTGAAGAGGGTGTTCAGTGAATACTTTAAGGTATACACTTGTCAGAAGAGATTTTACAGTATGGACTTGTGGCGCACAGTACACCACAGTTAAGGTGCTGTTTTAAGGGCTCAAACTCTAAAGAACTTTAAATATATTGACCTTTCTTTCACAAAACTTTTTTTTTTTTGGATATTTCAAGAAAACTTTTTGGTCAAATAGAAGGTGATCAATAGTGGCCTCCATTATTTGATTAAAAACATAGATGGATGAGGGAAATAGACTGCTGGAAGAATAAAATGAAGGACGAAAGAAACCAAAGAAGTAAGCATACAAAAGAATAATAAAAAAAATAAAAAAAATTTTAAAAAGTTGTCGCACACAAAGCGTGAACACGTATTCCAGTGCAAAAATGCAAAAAACGTGTGGGCATAAAATTCAGCTCTGATGGTACTTTTGTGTTTCATGCTTCATAACAAAAGCAAAGTTTGTGGTCATAGAAATGGTTCTTTTTAGGCATTCAGAGCAAAAAAGGAAAGTTGCATCAAAAGACTTTATTTAGTCGAGCATAAAACGTAGACTGGCCTCCAGCCTCACTGGGTCACCATTGAGGTGGAAACGGTAAGGAGGATGTACAACTGTTGATCTATAAAAAACATTAGAAATAAATCCGACATAATCAAGTGATCAACAAACACAAAGAAAATAATCAACACGAGTTAAAAGACATGCATAAAAGAAAAATTAATGTAAAATAAGACCATACACATCACATAATCCTTTCAGTAGGTACAGTTTAAGGCATCAGATATGGAAATTCAATAGCTTTTAACTCAATAAGTTCAACTTTTTTTTTTTGTTGTGACTGTTCTACTCTTCAGCAAAGTGTTGTGCTGTGAGATATTCTAGATTTTTGGTTGTGATGATGTAGTTAAAAAAGTATTTGGTACACTGAATCTTGGTGACGTTGACCAACTGACATGATATCTGGCTGCATCTTGAATGTTTGTTTGTTTTAAAGTGGTAGCAGTTAAAAAAACAAGGCCCGTCTCATGCAGCACCTGTCAGCAGTGCAGGACCAGCACTGAACGGTTTTGTGGGGGTTTTTTTGGAACCCATGTTAACAAGTTCATTCACACTGCCCGCTCCAGAAGGGCTCGAGCAGCGTGTTTCAGCGGCGGCACATTTAGGGAAACGTTGGCTCGCAATTTACATGTGCAGCACGCTTTTTTCAGCAGAAATAGACAGTGAAAATGGTGTTTCAGTGATTATATTGACTCTATACCACCTTTTGCTGCAGTTTAAAAGTCTCTCTCTGCCACAGAGATGAGAAAATATACAAAGAAGTCTGTTTTACTCAAACTTTCCTGCTTCCGTTTCAAAATAAAAGCCCCCTGACAGCGTCTCTGTGGACAGAATCCCACATGTTGCTGACACAAGGCATTTTATGTTGAAATATTTACAGGATTGTGTTGTCTGTGATGCAGGAGCTTGCACGACTACATCAATGAGTGGAATTTGTGCTTATGAATGTGGAACAACAGAACTCATGGCAGCCACGCAGCAGCGACCCTGCATGTGTGAACACCTCTACCATGAAGCACGCTGCAGTGCGGTAAGGCTGCCACTTGTATTGTCCAAGTGCAGCGTTGTCCCGCCATATGCATTTGTTAACATCAGAGTAGAGGCATCCCAAAACATAAACCGCAGACGCAGAGGGGTACCTAGAGTGTCGACGTGAGTCCATTGCAAAGAGGCAACATGTGACGAACTGGTACGAGAATGTGTTGCTGTTACCCATCTTGTAAAGTTACAGATTCCAGTTTCCAGAAGAAAATGTTGACATTCTATGTTTATACAAACCATGAATACGTCACATTTGTACATCCCATACGCATCATATCAACGTTTCTATAGTGCCGTAGTTTATGAGCTGACTTTGTCCCCTGCAGGTGGAGGCGATGGAAGCCCTCCGTTTAAAAGCAACAAACAACAAAACCAGATGTGTCTTAGTGAGTCATGTCTGTGTTTCGGGCAAATTTCCAAGCACTGAATGTGTACTACTTTGGATGTCAGTATGTGTTCAACGCTTTCCGCCCTCCCATATGTGAACATGACTTAAGATGTACTTTGTAAACAGATAAAACAGACAAAATCTTATTTTAATGGTAGAGCTAAGTGTAGCATATCAGTGCACTCTCGCCCCCACTTAAACTTTGTTTGAAAATGACTAATAAATCTACCTTCTTACTTGATGGACATTGATTGACTGTGAGGAGAGCAGTTCAGGAGATGGTCCTTCTGTACTGCATCTAACTCATGTACTATGAACAGCAGCGACAGACAGTATGCTGATTTTTCTCATCGTAATTTTGAATCTATGCTTTAATAAGCTAACTGAGGTCTTGTTGTTCAGTCAGTCAGTTTCAAATTGCTCTTGTTTTCTGTTGTTGCACTGTATAATTTAATGCAAGTATTCAAATATGGAAGCTACTTAGGATGCCCATCCCTTGTCCTGTCACTCTTTTAAGGCCTGAAAAGTGGATGTTTTTCAGCTGGGACTGAGGATTGAAATGTGTTTTTTAATAATACATTGCAGCTTTACCAGCGAGGATAATGGCTTGAAAAGTGGCTGATTTTTACTGATATATATTGCAGCTTTTCTGCCTGTGATTGTGCCCCCAAAACGGGTATTTTAAGCCAAAATATTATGTTTTCCTGGTGGCACTGTGTTGCAGTAGATAGCATTAAGTGGTCATGGATAGTTAATAATGAATGACTTATCTTTTCCTAACCATTAACAAGTGTTTTTTAAGGGCTTACACCTAACTCTTACACTGCAAACGTAACATATACGTAGCAAAAACATATAATGCCAATACTTTTTTTCTTGCAGATGGTTTGAAACACAGATTTCATTTGTTAATTGTTCATTTCTGTCAGCAAACCCTCAGGAAGAAAAAAAAATAGTACAAAATATTTTATTTTTATCAGTTATCATAATATTAAGTATAATTTGAATATACTTTATGCTGACCAACACCATTTTGACCACACACAGTACAGTCAATCTTTATTCATACATTCATATATTTTTTTAAGAAAGCAGCTGACCTTAAAGTGAAAGACATTTTGTGCTGCTATTTTTATACAGATGCTGGTGATGTTCTGGAACATATTTTGACAATACACTTAATTGATTTAATTGGGTTTTTTTATTTGGTGTAATAGAGCTTGAAAAAAATACACAAAAAAAAGAAAAGGTGGCATATTTTCAGCAGGGACCAGGGCTTGAAAATAAACAAGTTAAAAATATTGCTGCAATCAAAGATGCTGTGTTAGTTCAGTTAGATGTGTTCGGCTGCCTCACACCTGTTCCAGTAAACAAGACCAACTTCCTGTGAAAAGCTGGACTGTGTGTGTGTGTGTGTGTGTGTGTGTGTGTGTGTGTGTGTGTGTGTGTGTGTGTGTGTGTGTGTGGATGGTGAGGGGGGGGGCTTGAGGGACAGTTGGGAGCTGTTCACCAGAGAGTGTTGTTGTTTTGACTAGAGCACCTTCTGCATTAAGGATTGTTAATTTGTTTTGACAGTGCTACACACCAGACACTACAGCCAGCAAAGGGAATCAAGGGGAAAAGAAACCCTAAAAGTTAGTCATTACAGTCTATAAAGTTCTTTATAGCTCTTTTTTTTTCCAACATCCTTTTGTTGTTTTACCTCCAAAACTTTAGAAATGACTAATAATGTATTTCCTTTTCCATTAGTATCCTGAAGTAATGATGTAATGTACTTTTAATTGTTCAATTTTAAATTTTTCAATTTTCTATTTTTTCAATCTAATTTATTTATTTTTTTATTATTTAACTTTTTTTGTTTTTTTTTGTTTATCGTTGACCATTTGGGATATTGGAGGAGAATCTAGAGTAAACCTTGCTTGGCCTTGATTGAAACCCACTTTTTCTGACTGTCTCTAATCGGCTTTTGAGTTAATGATTTTTCAGATGTTAAATTTTGTTAGCACCTATTTTTAAAAAGGTAGTGTTTTTCAAGAGAAAGAAACACTGAATGAGGTTTTACACTCAAAGCGTTAACCTCTCCTCTCCATAATGGGCATAATTATACCTTTTAATCATCGGTCAAAGTGCAACAAAAGCCTATATTTGATAAAAAAGAGAGAGAGAAAGAAGTGAAATGATTTTGGATTACAGCAATTCACTCGCCTCTGTTCCACTGCTAACAAAATATTCCATCCAGCCCGCTCACCAGAAGAAAATCTTGGCGTTGTACATTTCTAAAAATCACTGACGTCACATTTTTTGTAATTCACATTTTATTGAATTTTAATTTTTACAACAAATACAATAAAACCGAACAAATTGGCAGGTTCCAGCAGGCAATGTCTATCACCAATTATCTAAAATAAAAACTGAGAGGTTCAACAATAAGGTTTGAATAATTGGTGTTTAGTAGGTGTGGTATAAGGTAGTTGCAGGTTCTCAAAGTATTATTTAATTATTGGCTTGCCAAGCCCCAAGAGCATCAAAAATCTTAAATTTTACTCTTGAGACCTGGAACCACCTAGAATACTATCATATCAAGTCACATTGACAGATAAATATTTACTTTTCAGTTTCCTGTACATACAAAATTTCTAAACCTTTCCCATTGTTCATTAGCAGATTCATTCCCACCGTTCAGTCTCATCAACATTTCTTCACATGCAGCCGTTTCCATCATTTGAACTTTCCACATTTCCATAGTTGGGGTTTGGGGTTCTTTCCAACACCTCAAAATCAGACGAGCACAAGTTAATAGAGCAGATTTTAATATTCGATATTTAAATTTGTTTAAATTTGGTACTTTTGTTCTGTCCCCAAGGAGACAGAGCCTTGGTGAGATTGGAAGAATACGTCCTAGCCAATTCCCTATTACCTTCAAAACGTTTTCCCACAATGGGAAAACTTGAGTACATTCCCACATTGCGTGTAGATATGTACCACGTTGTGTTTTACATTTCCAGCATAAGTCATCATTTATTAATTTCATTTTATTCAGTCTAGTAGGGGTATAGTAATATCTATGTATTATTTTATATTGAATATATTTGCTCCTTGCTTCTCTGACATATTTTTTCAGTGTCGGAAAGAATCCCTTCCACTCCTTCATCAAAAAGACAATCAAATCTTTCTCCCATAGCTTCCTTAAATAATCACACCCTTTGCTGGTCTTCCAGGGACATATCTCGTACCACTTGGAGGCTGTTTGAAGTCTTGATGGTAATTTTAAGAACTGATCAATAATATTAGCATCATCATGTAGAAGTATCTTATCTTTAATGCAGTGTCTGAGTTGTAAATATTTCCAAAAATGGGCTCTTCCTTTAAGTTTAAATTTTTCTAATAATGTTTGATAGGACACAAAATTACCCTCCTCAAAAATATCATCTAATGTTCTAATGCCATTTTTCAACCATTGGGCCCAGTAAATGGTTTGTTTACCTATTTTATTTTAGCATTATTGCCAAATAGATGCATATTTTGGAGGTGTTATGAGAGATTTTACAATTTTATGCATGTCCCGCCAAGTTTTCCTTGAATGAGTTAAAATTGGGTTCATCATATTATCATCCTTTTGCTTAATTGTTTGTGGGAGACTCTCTGTGGGTTTGAAAGGGAACGTGAGCTCCTGCTCAATCAAGATCCAGTCTAGGTCTGCATTTTTTACATTCCAGTGTTTTGCAAGTTTTGCCATTTCAAAGAATAGCTATAATAGGATATATTTGGTAGGATAGCCCCCCATCTTTCTTTGGCTGGTATAATTTATCTAAATTGATTCTGGGTTTCTTCGTACCCCAAAGGAAGCATTTTATCATGTTGTTATATTTGAGTAATAGCTGTGGGGGAATACATAGAGGAAGCATACCTGTAAGATAGTTAATTTGGGGAGCAATGACCATTTTAATAGTATTTACTTTCCCCCATAGTGTTAAATTCAACCTATCCCATTTCTCCAGATTAGTCTTAATTTTGTTTAATAGTTTTTCTAAATTGGTTGTAATAATTTCTTTTATATCTGAATTTAGTTTTATTCCTAAGTACTCCATGTCTTTTTGAGCCATTTGAAATTAAATGAATTAAGTAGGGTAGAGGAGCATACCAGGGGAAACTGGCATGGCCTCTGACTTATGCCAATTAATACAGTACCCTGAAATTTTAGAATATGTTTAATAGTTTCTAGTAATTGTGCGACAGAACTAGCTGGATCCCGACACAGTGCCAGAATATCATCCGTAGAGAAAAAGTTTGTGTTCCCTGCCCCCCGCAGTAACTCCTCGAATTCTTGGTTCCTCTCTTATCATTACAGCTAAAGGTTCGAGAAATATTGTAAACAATAATGGACTAAGACTACACCCTGGCGTGTTGATCTAGATATTTTAAAGAACTGAGATATCATGCCATTTGTAAAAACAGCAGCTTTCGGATTTGAATATAGGATCCGCACCCATCGGCAGAAATTAAAGCCAAACCCAAATCTTGATAGTGTTTCAAAAAGAAAGGCCCACTCCACCCGATCAAAAGCTTTCTGGGCATCAAGGGATAAGGCAACAACAGGTTGCAGGTTAGATTTATTCAACCAAAGTAGGTGCAAGAGTCTTCTCATGTTATCAGTTGATGTTCTATTTTTTATGTAAACCTACTTGATCCTTATGTATTATTTTTGGTAAAACTTTGTCTAATCTCAGAGCTAATACTTTTGATAATATTTTGCAATCAACATTAATTAAGCTTATAGGTCTATAATTTTGCAGGGTCTGTTAAATCTTTATCTTTTTTTTTGGTAGTAGGGTTATAATAGCTTCATTAAAGCTGTCGGGTAATGATCCACACTCAAATGCTTCCTGCAGAACCTTTGTAAGAAATGGGCATAGCACATCCAGATATTTCTTATAAAATTCAGCTGGGAAGCCATCCACACCTGGTGACTTCCCAGATTTCATAGCCATAATAGCAGTTTTACCTCTGTGTTTGATATGGGGGTTTCTAAATGATCTCTTTCCATCTGAGGAACCTGTGGCAGCGTGATGTTTTCAAAAAAAGTGGCCAAATCATCCTCCTTTGTTATATTTGAAGATGTATATAATTCCTTATAAAAACTCTTAAAGATCTTATTAGTACCAGTTGTGGATGTGATTAGTTCATTATTTTCTCTAATTGTCATAATTGTGTTATTTGCGTCCTGTGGCTTTAACTTTGTCTAGCTAATAATGACCAGTCTTCTCTCCGTTTTCATAAAAATTAGTTTTAAGCCTAAACAATGCGTATTCTGTTTTTTTATTATAAATTTCATGTAAATCATATTTCAATTGACAGATTTTATGAAATTTTTCCTCTTCGAACCGTTCCGCTAACAGTTTTTCTAAATCAATTATTTCCTTTTCTAATGATTGTAACTTATTACGACTTTCCTTTTCTTGAAGGAACTCTGAAATAAATTTTCCTCTTCACGAATGCTTTGAGAGCATCCCATACTGTAGCTAGTCTCGCTGTTGAACCAATATTTAACTCTAGAAATTTACAGATATCTTCCCCAAGTTTTTTAGCAAATTCTTCATCCTGTAATAAACTTGTGTTCATTCTCCATCTTCCAACTTTGATTTTATCAACATTTAGATCTAAATGTAGCTCCACCAGAGCATGATCCGTTATTGCTATAACTCCTATATTACAGTCTATAACCTTATCTATGAGAGAGTGTGAAATTAGAAAAAAATCTATTAAATGAATAAGTTTTGTGGGAATGAGAGTAAAGAATACTCCCTCTCCAGCGGGTTAACAAGCCTCCAGATATCAATTAAACTCAGATCTTCCTGTAGACTGTGTATGGCATTTCTTTCTTTCGAAGTATAGGAAGGTCTAATTTTACTGCGATCTAAATGGTCATCTATTACTTGATTAAAATCTCCCCCTAATATAAGTGGACCATCCATGCCTCCCAACATCTTAGAGACTTTAGAAATAAAATTTGGGCTCTCCTTATTGGGAGCGTAAATATTACATAATATAACCATTACTCCATTAATTTTAGCTTCTACACACAGGATACGTCCATCAGAGTCCTTAAATTCTTTTGAAAATATGAAATTAAGCTTTTGTTTACCAAATGGCAACTCCGCAGCTTTTACTAGATACAGAATTGTGAAATACTTTCCCCACCCAATCACGTTTCATTTTCAGAGCTTCTTCTCCTTTTTTAAAATGAGTTTCTTGTATAAGAGCAATATCTGTGTTTTTCGATTTTAGATATGTAAGTATCTTTTTCCTTTTGGTAGGAGTGCTGCAACCATTAATGTTCCATGAAACAATGTTGATATACTGACTACCCATAAAGTTTATAAAAACAATATTTTCCTCTCTTCAAAAAGTAAAACCATACTATTCAAATTTCAGTGTAATAGATCCATGCCTTGCCTTTGCAATAACAAACATTTAGACTTAACCATAATCCAAGTCCTGCCACATCAGCAAAAACAGTAAACAAAAGAAAAACGTTTTCAACTCAAAAACACTGTCTCAAAACAGAACCTGACAGTGTAACAAGCATCTTCTCTGCTGATTCGGTCGTGTTGATCCTCTGGGTGGCACCGTCATTCTCCTCCTCGCCCCTGGTCATGACAGCTCCCAGCTGGTCCCCGTCCCGGCGCCTCCTTCAGAATAAAGTTCAACTCTCCGTGCTGCGTATGTCACTTAGTCCTCTTGTTCCCACGGTAGTAATGTTATCCCGATATAAAGCATTCAGCTTTCTCCGGTCAGTGAAACTCCATCTCTTCCCTTCCACGTAAATCTCAAGGTTGCTGGGTGTGCGGCGTGTGTTTAACCCGGTGCTGCCACAGGATCTTCATGATGGGAGAGAACAGCCTCCGCCCGGTCAGAGCGCTCCTTGGTCAAATCCTCAAACATCGAGATGGTGCATCCTCCCATTTCAGCCCTTTTATTTTCTTAGCAGCAGCAGAGCTTTCTCTCGGGCATTATACGTAAAACTTCACCAGTATGATCGTGGGGGCTGCATTATCATCCGGCCGTGGTCCTCCGTTTCTATGGCTCCTTTCGATTTCAAATTCTTCTCCATCCAGTTTAAAACCATCTCGTAGTATCTTCCTGACATAATCATTCATATTACTTCCAGCCTCCTTGCCTTCCTTCAGTCCAACCAGCCTGACATTATTTCGTCTGCTTTGGTTCTCATAGTTCTCAATTCTCTGCCAAAGTTTATCCACTCGCTCTGTTAGCCGCATGTTATCATTGGCCATGTTAGCTGCGCTATCCTCCACATTGGAAATGCGGGTTTCAGCTTCATCCATTCTTGTTTGGAGCGCACATACCGAGTTCTTGAGTTCGGTGGTGTCTGCCCGTATTACGGTCACATCAGTCGCCACTTGATTTAAAGTTTCCCGAGCTTGTGATCTCGAGAAAAGATCTTCCATGCTATTTTTGGGTTAGTTCCGGGGCTAGCAGAGCTAGCATCCACGGGGACAGTAGTTTTTCAGCGAGTCTGCACGCCGTTTGGGTTGATTCATCTCAAAATCCAGAACTTCTGCGTAAGTAGATAAAGCCACAACTTACCTAGCGTAGTTAGAATTAGTTGCGGAGAGTTGTCATGGTTTAATTGCCTTTAATTATGGTCAGGGACCGGGAGCGGATCTAGAGCGCTGCCATTTCCCAGGTATCCCCACGTGACTCCCGACATGTCACATTTGTGCATTTCCTACAAGTTGTATCAATGTCTTTAAAGTGAAGTAGTTCTCATGACTGTTTATGAGCTGAGATTGTCATCTGGAGGTGGAGGGAATGAAGGACAGCGTGTAACTTTTGGAAGAAAATTGCCAAGCTGCAGACTGATGTTCAAAACCACAAAACAACATAACCAGTTGTTTCCAGGGTGTTTCTAGCAGAACATCTGCAACTTTTCATGCTGCCCAGTCAGACAAACAGGGTTTTGGTAGGACAATTAACACATGAATTTGAAGATATTAATTGTGTCCAATTTGTGTGACTAGGAAGTTACTGAATTCTTTGTCTTTGCAGCAAATACACTTGGGTGATGCCTCTATTGAATTTAATTTAATGAATGTATTCTTGTTTGTTTGTTTTTATTTTTTTCTTATGGAAAATGTTCATGTTAAAAGTCACAGCAGCAAAGAGAGCCCCATATGCATTTTGGAAAATAACATTTGCCAAACCAGTTTTTTAGCTGTGTACTACTGGATGGTTTTAAAACCATCACATTTTGATGTTGAAGAAATCTTAGAAAAATGAAGGGTTTTCAGTCAAATTCTGAAATGTTCCTATCCCTGTCCCAGTAGCTAACATGCATATGTGTGCTGCATATTGAGCTTCATTCTTCTTTTCTTCATTTTGCAAATACCTTGTTGAAAAAACAAACAAACATTTGTTTTGATGTTCAAGCTCACATTCATTCTATATAATCAAGTATACCATCATCAACCAAGTGCTTTTTCTGCAAATTTGTCAAATGCAAGACATGGAAAAGTCAGTAACTTTCAGGTGACACAAATTGGACATATAATATATCAAATTAAAAATATGGTTAATTGCCTTTTGTTTTGTTTGTTTTCCTATTTTTAGCTTGAGCATGGAAATGAAACTTAAGAGTACAAAAAAAGAAATTTGTGTTTGTGTGTGTTTGATTTTTCTTAGATTCTTTATTAAATATGAAATAAAGAATTATAAGCTACTTTAATTATTGGTATTGGCAAAAATAAGGCAAGAACAGCTACTTTTCAATTATTTTCAGATTTTTAGCTAAAAGTCGACGTTCATCATTTGTAAAACCTGTTTCCTGCAGTATGTATCCACAGCTTGCAAAAAGCATCAACATCTGCAGCCTCAGTTTATATTTGGAAGCATCTTTAAATCGATCTAGACTGGCTCTCATACAGAAACACCAATCACAGTGCATTAAATAATCATTTTGACCATTCCTCATTGTGCAAAGGCTACGCTGGTGATGTTGTCGCACAGCTTCAGTGTCTTGTGCAGTCTTAATGAATATCTCTGAGCATCTTCAGATTGATCTCAGCTGTCCCCAGGGGGGTCTCCATGGGGCAGGTTGAGGGAGAATAGACGGCATGTAGAAAAAAGATAATGATGAGACGAACGGGGAGAGAAAAAAAAGTTTGATTGACAACCACAGACTGCAATTAGCGTGTTCTCTCAAAGCATCTGTGTATTGCTGGTGTATGTGATGTGTACGTGTGTTTATTTTTGGTGATGTTTGGTGTGTGCAGTGATCTGGATCCGTGAACCGGCGGTTCTGATCCGACACACAGGGACGGGTAGCACTGGGTGTGATGCGCCACTACCAGATGGCATCCTGTATACCCAGCCCTGTCTCTCGTGCACACACAGGCATGCACAAATACACACACACACACACACACACACACACACACACACAAACATATCTGACCGCACCAGCGGTCTGACGGAATGGTCTTGAGTCTGTCAACCTGCCATACTTCACATCAAACACATGCTGTGAAACCAGTGTAAAATTAATTACTCTTTGTTTGAGGGCTGTGAAATCATGTTGGATTTTTAGTGTAAATGGATAGCTCTATATCAAGTTCTGCTCCATGTACGACATCACTACTACACGCAAACATATTACAGAAAGTAACATGACACCAGTGCTCATTATTCGTTGTGTTTTTGTCATGTTTACAGGATGTGTTGTCTAAATATACACCCTAATCAAGAGCAACAAACCCTAGGTGTGATATATGGATTGAAATTATGTGGCATTTAACTCCATATACAAAACAAAACAAAATTAAAATTGTATCAGTCTTTTGTCTTTTAATTGCAAAATATGTAATATTTTACATGTGAAAATTTAGTGAATACTCTTGCCTCTGCTGCCTGGTAACACCTATGTCCTGAATAGATGGCAGCAGAGTCCAACTCCGAGACTGTAGCTGTAAGCTTCCTTGGTCCAATTACGATCTATACCATAGTCCACAGGTCAGTGCTATCCACTTATCCAAAAGGTCAACCTCAGAGAAACAGATGAGCATTGGAAACAAAGGACGTGATGGCCATAGCTGCTATCAGACTGAACATACCCTTAGTCTTGCGTCTCTTCTTTGTTGTTGGTGTTTTTACATCACCAACGGTTGGCAGTTACTGTGTCATTGCATGTAGGCTGTGGCTATAAACCTGGAATTGGTTGTGCATTTTGGCTGACATTCTCCTTCCCTTCTGCCATATGCATATTATGGTTTTCAAAATCCCTTCACTACGGGAAACAGCAATCTCGAAACTAACTTTCTCACTGAAAATAGCCCATTCTGACAAAGATTTGAATTGTACATTCAGGTATTCCTGCTCTTTTTTCCTTTGTGAATTGTCGTAAGGATCTACAACGAATTAAACAACTTGTGAGCACACCTCGGAAAAAGCCCAGAATCTGTCTTGCAGGACTCTTATGCCCAATGCTGATCTGTAATCTGACAGTCAGACCTGCTTTGCCAAAACTTTGGAAATGTCTCCTGTCAAATACCTGAATACAATCTTTTCTGCACCAGAGGTCTGATCTCGAACTGTCCCGCCACCCTTTGGGATCAGCAAACTTTCTGTTGCTGCTGTCAAAGGAGCCCCTCTCCTTCTGGATAGTCTGCCCTGTTAGCATCAGCTAAAACAGCAGCTGCAGTGCAAAACATACTACACTGAGCTTTTAAACACACTGTTGGTGTAAGTTTGTTGTTGAATTGTCAAAAACCTTTTGCCGACGCTGAAACGGCCCAACTATGTTGTTAAACCTGTTAATGACCATTAGCCAACAGTTAATCTTGACACTGTGTGTGTTCCCTCCTGACACTACATTGAAAGGGCTGGTAATTTTTATAATATGAGCTGTAATTCACTAAAACATCCAAGTTATTATTGACATTGTGCTATCAGTACATTATGGTACCATCCTGAAATGCTCCCCGTCATGCAGTCATAGACTGTGCATGTAATTGATGATTGGAATTTTTGCAAGTGCAGTGCTTAAGAACTGGCAAAGTAATATTTACAGTGATGAGGAACGTGTACCGTCATGCAGATTTGAGCACATTCTAAATTTCTTGTTGACCAATCAGATTGCTTGTTCAGAACTACTTGTTGTATAATAGTAATTTAGTAATTCCAGAACTTTGTCAATCTGTCTTTGCAAGATGTGTCTTTGCAAGAAGAAGAAAGTGTCTGCAAACCACAGATATGTAACATGTTTACGTCATTATGTAGAGTTCAAATTGAAACTTAACATCTTAACTATGCCGTGGTTAATCTGTGCTTAGTTAGGTACAAAAAAGACTTGGTTATGGCTTGGAAAAGATCATGTTTTGGCTTAAAATACTTACTTTTGGGGACACAATTCCTGCTGGAAAAGCAGTGATATATTTGTAAAAAAAAATAGCAGCTGTTTATGGCACTATCCCCATTGGAAAACAGCAGTGGTTACAAAACACCCACATTCAGTGACTCACAAGTTTTGTTGTTTGCAGTAGTTTACAGCTTGGTCTTGCCTGAATGCTACAACATCCACCTTCCCCTCCAGATTCAGCTTATATACTAGGTAGCTTTAGAAACTTTGATATCATGCGTATTAAATATATCAATGTAACATATTTGTGGTTTGCAGAAACATAGCTGACCAGATTTTCTTCCGGCAGCTTGACTGCATTGCTATGGAAATCCAATGTCCTCAGATTACTGCAAACTACAATTTCAGCCTCAGTATGGATAGATATAGAAACATAGTGAGAGATATTTAAGTTCATTTTTAAAAGTATGTACTCTTTACTTATTCATATCTACGCGGTCTAAACTGGTATTATCAGAGGGCATGTCAAAAGAAGGTTAAAAGAGAAAATCATGGAAATCAGCTTTTCCCCTGTGCTTCCCTTTAACTCTGAATCACAGTCAAGCACAGATCATACATATGTACAGGAGTCCTTACTCCCCCATGCAGGCAGCAAGTCCATCGCTGCAAATGAACGCAGCCCTTGCGCAGCCCTTGATATAATTCTCATCAAGGTTCAATCAATTTTCTCTTCCTTTGCCTGCAGCGGTGTATCAAAAGGGTTCTTCATCAATCTCTTTCCCTCTATTCTCCTCCGCACCCCCCCTGCTGCTCCTCCTCTTCAGATGGAGACAGGGGACTTCAGGGGTAGGGGGAGGTGGGGATGGTGGTGGGGGCATGGAAGGCATAGGTGGTTGTGCGTTGAGGCTTAAAGTTGAAAATAAGGCAAGGTTTTCTCAAGATTCCTTTGGGGTGATCTCGTCCAACGTGGCATTGTAGGAATGCAGATGCAAGGGTGTGTTAGGTGTGCCATTGTGATGGTTTGTTGCTCATGACAACTTCATGGATGCATCTGTACCCTCCCAGGAAGTAGAAGAAGAGTGTATCAGAGTCGTTAGGGAAGGTCTTTTGGCTTACAGGTCAGCTGGGCTGCCAACAGTAGAGATTGCCTGGTTTCAGGGGATAAAAGGTGGATCGGAGGTCACTTTCGCCTTGGTTACACCTTGATTGAGATCAAAGCTCCTCCACCATCACACACAAATGAGCTGGTCCAGTGCTGTGGGAGGTGATGGTTAAATGTTTTGGCAGCCAGGTCAGCAGACGGTCATCTGCTGACCCACCAGTGAAGGCTGGAGTTATCTGGAGCTCTCCCAGTGATGAATGACTTAGTGCAAGAAACTGCAACCTTGCACCAGCTTGTCGGCTGGGGTTCCACACCATTGCGGTCATGAACTCACATACACACAATATATAGCTGCACACTAAAGCTAGAGGTGAAAGGTTATTAGGGGTGAAGAAAAAAGTGTTGTTTTAGTGGATTGGATTAATGCACAACATAAACAATCTTTGGTTGCTGCTGTTATTTAGCATTACTCCACTTAAGGTATGTGGCTGATAGAATAGTTCTAAATGTGCTTGCTTCCAGAGGTTGCGGAGAGCCCCACAACTGTAATGGCAGGTGCCCTGGGTGTGAAACAATAATTTAATGCCCAAAACCTACGCAAATGAAAGTGGAACTGGTTGCCTGGTGTCCCCATTCAATTTTATTGGTCATTTGGACAAGTCCTGTAGTTTTTATTTGTGTCATAGTTGGCTGTTCTCATGGACTGTTTGTACTTATACCTACAAACTTGTATTTAACACATGTAATCTTGAGCCAATAATTTGTATCTATGTAATTGGGAGGATTGTGATTAACTGACTAATGCAGTGCTGAAGCATCACTTTGACATAATAATAATCAAATAGGAAAGCAGCAGCACAAGGTTGTAAAACTGGTCAAACATAGCAATACAAATTGAAAGTTGATATACTAAATCAGGCCCCCAGGAAGCGTGCTGGACTTTGAAGCCAATATGACATGGTGGCAATACCTGAAACCACAATTTCCAGGTCTGTCATGTTATGACATTGGGCCCAGAAAGGTTTTTCCCATAGAATAACATTGTGAAAGGACGTCTGTAAATCAGCCAATACGTTTCTTTTACTCGTCATTGTGTTTTGATCATTTGGTTTAAAAAAATGTTTAGAAAGTCTAGAAGACCCACACGGTTAAATAGTCAGCTGAGTTTGCAAATTGTGCTTGCTCTATGGGCCCAACATTTCTGAAGATCCAGTTAATTTTACACCTGGAAAGTCAAACATTTTTGTCTTTATGTACCAATAAGCAACTTTAACTGAAATGAATGGGAACCCGGCTCCAGTTCTCTTGATAGATCTATGACACAAGAGGGAGAAGTAAAATAACGAATAAAGGATAACAGACATATGCCTAGTGGAATTATCATCTGTGAAACTGTTAAACTTTTAGTCATTATATTTATTACCTTACATCTGTTTTAAATATAAAAACTATGTGGAAATCAGAATATAAAAACATAATTTACATTGCAAGTATTTCATTTTAGGTGAATAATTGTAGGCAATGACATAAGTGCTGCTTTAGTTGTTTACCATTGTTTTCCTAGTTAATATATGCAACTGTAATTTAACTCCAAATTAAGTGTGAGGCGTCTACATTTAGATTTATGTTTGACTCTATAACTTAATGAATATGGGAGATTTACAGACACACACAGCATACACACTGTGTTTATGCTGTATTTAGTCATCTGTGGGCACTGGGACCGAGGCAACCTGCTGCGTTGCGTCCCGATCTGTTGGGGCCCAGATGGGAATATGAGTCCGACGGTGTTTGTCAGCGAGCCCAGATAGGCTCGCTAACCTCCTGCACCTCCTCCTTCCTTCCTTCCTGTTCTCCCATCACCCCATCCCACTCACTTGCCCAACCCAAAAAGCAATACTAAACGCAGTAATACCTCTGTTGGTCCCCACTGCGTGTGGTGTTGCTGAGGTTACCCACTCAGAAGCCTCAAACAGTGTCTCTGAGATGAGGTACGGAGAGGGTTTGATTGAAAGAAGAGAAAGAAGGAGAATCGGATGGGGAGTCCCAGGGTGGCTGTGTTGTGTCCGTCTGCCGACTCCTGACGTGACTTCATTTAGATTTATATCAGCTGCTAAATTAGAATAATCACTTCTAGAGCACTGCCGGCTTTACCTCATTTCTTACTCTTCGGTGTGTTATTTTGTTTCTCTTCCTCTGTTTCAGCTGTTTTCAGAGGCCTCTCTCTTTTCGTGTCTCCTTTTTCTCCAAACATTATTGCTCTTTCTTAAGGAGATTATCTTTGTTTTCCCCTTCCTCTTTATATCATCTCATGGCCTTTGCTGTACTCTCTATTTTGATGTCTCTTTTTATTTGAGATTACTTTTTTCCCCCATTGTTCAGGAAGCAAGTTTTCTTTTTTTAGGACAGCAAAGGCATGACCAGCCTCACTCTCCCACTGATTGGTTAATACTCAGTGCCTTTGTTGACTGTGTTGGTTAGGTTTAGACGGTACGAGTTAGATTGGCAGTGTGAGTACATCGGGTCATGCCATCACCATTCTTGGCAAAATTAATTTGGCTTCAGAAAAGGTTGTACCGCAACAGAGGTCTCATTTTGAAATGCAGAATTTGTAAAAAGTCATTGGAAATAATGTCCTGAAACAATTTGTTGCTGAAGAGATTAACCCAGAAACAGCAAATCATCAACATTTTTGTAATTTATTTAGCAAAACAATGATAACAATTGGCTGTTCTGCCTCCACATTTGGTGACTTAGTGCCCCTTGCCAGACTTTTTATTTTTTCCTTTAGTTTAACACGCACTTTGACCCAGAACAGGAAGTCAGCCATTTTTAATTTCAGTTTGTAGCCACATATGTTTCCTGAATGGTCAAGCGTTTGAAGATATAACCAGTAATTGTTAGTGCAAGGCACTGACAATCTCACAACGGTTTTGATCAACGGTTTTAATTGCGATCTAAAAAAAAAACCTGAAAGATGTGGAGCTCTTGGTGAGTTTCTTTAATTATTCAGTCTGAGCTGTTACACAAACACAACCAACCAATTGGTCGAAAAGTGGGTAGAATTTTCGTTGACCAAGATTGTCTTTGGGTGACTAGAGCTCTAGCTTTAGGGCTACAAAACTTTGACCTTCTCCCTGTTTCCAACAGTCAGCATTGGTTTCTTTTAACCATGACTGCAGTCTCTCTTAAACCCCTAAAAAGTCATTTTTGTTTCTAAACCTAACTAAACTATAAGGTTGTGGATCAGAAAATACTACTATTCATATTTTGAAATGCATTTGGAAGACAGTGCAAGACAAAGTTATCCTGCAGAAAATGCTTATATGCATGTAGGTAATTTTAGAAGACGTGCAAACACCATACTTTGCTGTTTAGTTTGGAGGACTTTTTGGACTGAACTGAGCAAGCAGTCAGTTTGTTGAATTTATGAATACTCCAGCTGTGCACAGTCATGGATTATTTGTCAGTAATGTATTCTGTTTGCATTGTATTGTTACATGTGACCTTCTCATTGGGAGACACATCTAAGTAAAATCCTCTGTGATGATCAAGTTAAGTCAGACTCACTTGATTTACTGAAGTTGCTATCACTAGGAAGGAACAGTATAATTCCACTTATCATTTTTAAGTTGTAAAAACAAAATACCACAAAATTAGGTAAATACAGCTACATTTTGAGTAAATATAACAATTAAATGTTAAGTAAACATAAATTAAGAGTAATAGTTATATTCACTCATATTTTTAAGGCAATTCTTTTTTTTAAGTAAGATTTGTCAAGTCAATTTTATTTATAAAGCCCACTATCACAAGTCACAGTTTGCCTCACAGGCCTTTATAGTGTAAGACATGTATGTATGTATGACATCCCTCTGCTCTTAGACCCTCACATCAACAAAAGATACCCCCCCCCCCCCCCAAAAAAAAAAAAAACCTATAACGGGGCAAAAAATGTAAAGCAGTGTACAAATAAAAGCTACCGACTAGAAATCAATTTTACCATCTCCACTCATGTTTTGTACAGCCAATTTAATTATATCTCTACAGTCGTGGTCTTGACCAGTCTTAAAATACAATCCTGAGTCGTCTTTGTTTCTGAAACTGGGGAAAAAAGAGCATAAAATGCAGTTGAGTCCCATACAAAAAGCGCCCAAAATTGGTCTTGAAACGATCCCAAATATTACAACACTGGGATGATAATAAAATACCTTTGGCCTAGGAAATTAATATCTCATAAATAATAATTCTTCTCTCTTCTTGTTTTACTTTCTGCATCTCATATTTTGTACCAGATTATTTAGATTTCTGACCAAAAGGTACAAGAACAAAGAGCTTGTCTTCCACTTGAAAAGTACATCTGAAGCACACATGAACGCACCATTAGCCATTATTTGCACAACACTGATCCTCCACCGAGCCCTCCGACACGGTGCCAGATGCGTTTGCTCTGAGTTTTGTGACAAAGTTGGACAGACTGGATGTGGCTGTGGCCAAAATGTGGCTGCTTCCCCCCTCTGTGAGGTGACAGCAGGGCAGCCCGATTTAACAACTGGGTCATTCCCAAAAGGAGCCCGGTGGATGTTTGTTTTATGACTTATGAGGTTTAGTTCCTGTGCATGTGCGCACAAGCGAACAACAAGGACAAGGAAGCACAAATGGACACTGGTGAACGCACACATGGATATATTACACACTTTTGCGGCGCTGTGCACACACACATGCAATGTTAAATACACATGGAAAGTAAATAGCCAAGTAAAGCAATAAACACACATGCACTCATAGTCGTTCTGAAACATGCATGATTTCGAATACATACACTAGCATGAAGGCAAAAAACAAACAGAAACATACATACAAGTGCATGGGCACACACACACAAACACACAAAAACATGGACAACCCTCCCTTCTAAGCACTCACACACACGCACACACACACACACACACACACACACACATACACACACACATACACACACAGAAGAATCCTCAATAGTGCTACTAGTCCTAATAATGCTGGAGTGTTGTGGCAACTAGGCTTTAAGCTACAAATTGACTGCTAGCCGCGGGTGGGCTCATGTACCGGCTTACTACTGCTACTCCACCACTGTCCATTCAGCCAGAGGAGACTGTTAGACAGATATATGGCCACTTAATTGGCCCATGATGGCAGTGTGGCGGAGTGGTGATCGCCAGCGGAGTGCTAGACACCAGGATGATTAGGGGCCTGTGTGTGTGTTTTTGTGTGAGAAACTGTAAGGGTGTGTGTGTGTGTGTGTGTGCATGGGATAGGAAGCCAAGCTCATGGTCTGGGCTCTCTTTTTGTGTGTGTGTGTGTGTGTGTGTGTATATATAAAGGGACTGCTCAGCCCAGCAGGACAGCGCCAGGCCTGGACTTATTAGTCACTCGTCTCGAGCTGTCAACCCACACAAAAGGCATCAGACGATTAAAAAAATGAACAGCCGCAAACATATTCTGCAC
Source organism: Plectropomus leopardus (assembly GCF_026936395.1). Taxonomy (NCBI): domain Eukaryota; kingdom Metazoa; phylum Chordata; class Actinopteri; order Perciformes; family Serranidae; genus Plectropomus; species Plectropomus leopardus. Next base: position 30,806,569 of record NC_142188.1, on the reverse strand, counting down.
ACTGCTAGTCTTCTGCTATGTGTCAGGTGTGTGTGCGTGGGTGTGAGGTTTATGGTTGCCTTTGTGTGTGTGTGTGTATATGTGTGTGCGGACAGTGGGGAAATTTGTGTGTGTGTGTGTGTGTATGTGTGTGAGACCGTCTTGATGGAGGCCTATTTTCCCTCCGAGTCCACTCTTTCTCTAAGTGGGGAAATCAATGCAAATAAGGGAAGCGGGGAGGACTGAAGGAGTGAAAAGAATGACAAAAAAAAGGGCTGAAAAAAATGAAAAACAAACAAAGGCTTGGATTTAAGAAAGAAAAAAACAGAGAGAGAAGAAGCGAGGGGGAAAATGGGATGAGAATGCCCATTAAGGTGGGAAATTGGAGCCCTTTGCTGTTAAGCATTCTGCTTGTGCCCATATTTCCCTGATGGTGGTGCGAGATTTGCCGGGCCCCGAGTTATCCAGATGAGACCGGCAAGAATTAAAACGCCATATGTTCAGGACGGCACCTCGGCGCAAATCAAACGCTCCTGTAATTTCTCTCAATACAAAAGAGGCCCCTAACATTAGGCTCTCTCCGCTTTGCTGGTTTGTTTATTTCCGCCCTCTTTTTGTCATGTTGATGGGGCGATTTATTCTAACTTAGTGCCGGCTTCTGCTGCTCTATAGGTTGTGTGGAGGTACGTGTGCAGACAGCATGTTGGGCTGTAGGTGACTGACAACAGTGTAGGAATCTCACTTTGACCCAGTGGGCTTTTCATAATGAATTTTCCATATTAGAGAGCTTCAATCTTCTTTATTTATGTCACATAGTAAAGAGAAAAGTATGCTTACCAATATATCTTGTTTTTATTCCTTTATACCGTATTTGATAATTCAGTAAATAACAAGAAAAGGACATTTTGGACTCTTTTGGACTTTGTAACATTACTTGGTATTTCTCCGTGACCCTTAAATTGTGTCTGTATCCTGGGAGATATAGTCATTTGACAGGCCGTGGAGGGAGGGGGCATTAAATGTTTGAACTTGATAATATTGTGAAACACTAAACAGGGAGATGGGTCAACTACTCCGGTCAGTGAATTCATGCCAACATTCAAAAATGTACTCATCATAGGTAGCAAAATCCAAAATGTAATCCTACGTGAACAACGTTGATGTCCATGATGTATGTGTATGCATGTATGTGTAGACAAATTTAAAACTATTTTCCTCACATGTAATTCTCTGCATAAAGAAGGTGTGAATGTTTATAGTGGAAGGGTGCAAACACTGCTGGATGTAACACCCTTGATTCCATCATCGAATAGGGAGTTTCAAATGTTTTAATGCAATCCAACAAGAACTTTTGAGCTAATGCCAGTTACACAGCAGTGTCTAACATTTGGCACATGTAGATAGTTAGCATAATGTAAGCTAACATTAGCGACCCAAAGGTAGTCATACCAGACCCAGTTAAGCTGCAGCAGCAAAACTCCTGAGTATGAGCTTCACACTGTCCACATTCCTCTTCATCGTCATTACTAAAATAAATAAATAAATAAATAAATGGACTGTTTTAAAGTCATCCATCAGCTATTACACTATTACACTATATGAATGCGCACAAATTCAACCACACAACTTTATGAAGTAAGAACCTTTAATATAACATTTTTTGGGCATGAAAACATTAAAAAAAGCTTCAAAAGTGTGTCAGTCCTGAGCCATGTTTTTTTGCTGACACAAAATTTATTTGACACAAAAGAAAAACATCAGCTGCTGCCATCAGTGGGAGAGAGGGGCACAGGTGAATATAAGCCGATTCCAGTGTCTCAGTAATAACTTGGTACGTCCCTACTTTGTGTGCATCCACACCACTGCTTGATACATTTTTTTACTCATTTTTATCTGAGTGTATGAGCAGTTCAATGCATCTAAATTAAACTTTCAATTTGCAGTTTTGCGTGTTTGAGTTTTTTTTTCTTTCAGGTTGCATTAGAAACAAAGATGTGTGTTCTAAAGTTTTACCCCTGACAGCACCTTTGCAGTGCTGTGATCACAAACTCTCCAACCTGCATGCACCCACCCCACCCCACCCCCCACTGTCCACCATCACCCCGTCCAATAACGTCTATCTATCACTATCTATTTTTTTTAAATGTTGCCCCAGCCTCGTCAGTCCCCATCGGCCCGACTCGCACCAATAATTGTGTGTTTTCAACCTCTGCCGCCTTCGGCTAATTTAACCACAGATTGAAATGGAATGACCCCCTCCCCCCCACACACACACACACACACACACCCCTCACCACCACCACCACGCCCCGCTACCTCCACCACACACACACACACACACACACACACACACACACACACACACACACACACACACACACACACACACACACACACACACACACACATACACACGCGGCCGGGTGGCAATCAGGAGTCTGAATGGACTGTGTTTCCTCGGCAGACATAAGGCTGATTCCAAAGCTAATAGTCATTGTTTGAAGTGACACCGCTGCCCTGGCATTTGCTTAACCTTCTGTCTTATGCACAAAAGGCAGAGTCAATGCACAATCCCTGCTTAATTAATATCTTCCCTCTCTTTCCTTTCTCCTGCTCCTCTCTCCACCCGCTTTCATCCCCGCACAACCACACAGAGAAAAAGAGACATTGATAGTATAATTTCTACATTTTAAGGCTAAAAAAGATGTTTATGTTAATGTACCTCTTTTTTTTTTTGTCTTTAACAGATCAACAACCGACAGCGCTGTATGGGGACATCCTCCAAGTCTGTGTAAGTCACCTTTTATAAATATGGAACATTTTAATAGATAACAACCTTTGCACCTAGAATCTTTGAGGTTTTTGCAGCAGCAAACCTAACTTTTTAAACGATTTCTGTCGTCAGTAATACATATTGACTGTAGTAGAATTGTGTGTGCGCACGCGTGTGTGTGTGTGTGTGTGTGTGTGTGTGTGTGTGTGTGTGTGTGTGTGTGTGTGTGTGTGTATAGGTCATTCTTCAACTATCGCCCATTTGGATGTGGAAAGTTTTGGGATATCTTACACATATTTAGAGAATTTTAATCATACAGTATTTTTGTATAATACTTAAGCTGCCATTTCCATAACCGTATTTTTTTTTCCATCACAATGAACAAACTGATGGAAATGACTTTTTTGAGAACGATATTCTCTCACTTTTTTTTTAAAGGTGATGATATTTTAGCTTACTGATGGCCATTTTAATGATAGCATCAAAGATACACAAAATATTCAATCTACTTTTTTTTTCTTTTTTTTTTAGAATTTGTACATCCAAAGAAAATGTGAGGTATACAGGAATGAATACATATAAACTTATTCTAGATTTAATAGAAACTCACCTTGATTTCTGTGCTCCAGCAATGTGCCCTTTCTTCACATCGCTATTGGTTCCATCACCAAGTGTACAAACTCTCAAGAGAAAAATCTCTAAATGTACATTTACATGTACATTTACACAATGTACATGTCTTTTTTAACCTTCCATTAAATACAAATTTTTTTATAGAATAAAAATAATGACTGATCTGACTTTCAATTTTTGTTTTGTAAAGAAAATAGATAATAATAATAATAATAATAATAATAATAAACCTAAGAAATGTGTTTTTGTTTTTCTTGACTTTGGCAGGAACACAGAAATTAGGATAGTTAAAGTATCACCCATGCAGTATGTATATAAATAAGCTGGACCAGTAAAACTAATGTTAAAACTAATTCCACTACTGTGCAGTAACACATCACCACACCAAACCAAAGTGGAAGCTTTTAAAGAAGCATGTCAGGTTATCCCCTGCCTTACAAATCATTTACAAATTGATAGTTTTAGCAGTGTTTTAGCAGTAGGGTCCTTCTAGTACTCTTTATATATCGAAGTCTGATGCAGATTATTTGGTACGCAAGCTGCTGATTGACAATATCTTTAAAGATGAGCACATAACATTTTCAATGTTTTTTTAAGGGAGTTAGATCCTGGAAAAGCCTTTAAAGCGGCATTTTACATGAAGTACTTGCTGTTTAAAGTGCATCAGTATGAGGTGTGCAAATCCTGTGGCCAGAATTGACCCTTTTGCGGCCCAGTTCTGGCCTGTAGGCTGTATGTTTGACAACCCTGAACTATACCATAAACACATTAATCAAGGTAGGGAAAAGTTAGCTGAACGTCTTTAATTTCAAATGTAATTTGATTTCTATAACAATTTTAAAACTGATTTGTTGTTACTGCCAGTAACCACACATGTGACTAAATCAACTAGGACTGAAATCTTAAGTATTATGTCCTTCAAAGCTGGAAAGTGGAGAGAGAAGATAAAAAAGGACAATAACAATAGCTTTGGCTGAGCTTTACGGACAGGTAAATAGATAGACACGTGCAGACAAATACGTCCATACCAGGAGCAAAAGAAAAGGGCATTAGATGCGTTTGCTCAACATCTTCACCCCACAATGTCTCCGTAAAAGCACACATTGGTCTTTTCAGGAGGCCTCTATGTTAAATCCACTTTTTTTCTCACAGCCCTCCTACTCTAGACTCCACAGTCCTAAGTAAGAATCAATGCCTAGTTAAGACTGAAGCCCTGCCAATAAGCCCAAGCATAAAGCAGGAGGTAAACAATGCCACCGCTGCTCTCGGTCTCCGACAAACACTCTGAATCTTAATCCCTCAGCTCTGATGCTTTCTCCGCTCACTTCTTTCTGACCCGTTCTTTTTTTTTATTTTCGTGTGATGTTTTATGAATGCTCCATCAGACCAGAGGGCAAACCTAATCTACTCAGTCAGTGGGAGAGACTGCACAACAGTGACAATGTGACTAATCAAAGAGGGGAACGGCTGACGAGAGACCGCATCATAAACAAACACATTATATGCATTATTGCTGCAGTGAAATTAAATTACTCATTCACATACATTGTATGATTATATTTGAGGGAAAAGCTGTTTGTATACTGTTGCCCTGAGCTTTCAACCCTTGGAGTTGCTGTGTATATTACATCTTGTCCTGATTATAGGGATTGTAATGCAGCAATTTTATAATGCTGATTACAGTTTGACAATAATGGGCACACACACCAGTATTCATACTTTTAGATTGAAGCTGCTGATGGCTATCATTTAGGCAGTAGTTAGGCTTAATGTTAATGCGAAATTTGAACTTTTGCATGTCAAGAACTTTGTGCTTGTGCCAAAACTTACTTTTTGTCATGATGGCTAACAACTGAGACTGTATCCAGCTCTTCACCGCCTTCCACATCAATATTCCCATGACAGAGTCAACTATTTCTACGCGTCTTCTTCTGTGATGTGTAGATGTGATCTCCAGAACACCTTGAACCACCTTCTTCAAATTTAGCACAAACATTCACTTGGACTCTGTGGTGTACTGGTTGAATTTTGGATTTTATTGATCTAAGGTCAAGGTCTGTGTGACCTTGTCTTTCTCAATCTTGTGAACACGATATGTTACAGACACCTTGAGGGGATTTATTTGAATTTGGCACAAACGTTCGATTGGACTTAGTGATGAAACAATTGGATTTTGGTGGTCAGCGGTCACAGTCAGTATGACTGTGCATAAGTCTCATTATTGTGAACGCAGTATTTCAAGTAGGCCTTGAAGAAGTTTCCTAAAATTTGGCACAGACTCCAATTTGGACTCAGTGATGTACTTATTAGATTTTGGTGGTCATTGGTCAAATGTCAGTATGACCTCGTCTTTCATCTTTCTTATTCTTTTTAACATGATATCTTGCCAATGCCTTAGGCAGTTTTTTTTTCTCGTTTGTTTCCAAATACACATGTCCTCTTGGACTTAGTGATGTACGAATTAGACTTTGATGGTCAGCAGTCAAAGGTCAAGGTCACTATGACATTGTTTTTCTCATTCTTGTTAATGTGACATCTTAAGAACACCTTGAGGAAATTTCTTTGAATTTGGCGTAAATGCACAATAGGACTCAACAATGAACTGAACACTGAATAGATTTTGGTGGTCAAAAGTCAAAGTTAGTGTGACCTTGTATCTATCTCGTTATTGTGCAAAATTTCAAGAAGACCTTGAGGGAGTTTCCTCAATTTTGGCCCAAATGTCCATTTGGACTCAAAAATAAATTGATTAGCATGTGGTGGTCAAAGGTCAAAGTTACTTTTACCTTGCAGCATGTTTTTGGCTGTAACTCAAAAATTCATAGGACAAAATTTCACACAGATGTCTAATGGAATAAAATGAGGAAGTGATCATTTTATATATGCAAAAGTTCATAGGTTCACTTCACTGTGACATCATAATTTTATGCAAAAACACTTTTTGTGGCCGATACTCAATGTCATATGTCAGATACAGAAGGAGAGACATTTGATCAGATACTGAGTTGGTGAAACTAATCTTGGGTGCCCATTTTCAAACTGTGCTGATTGTGTAGATCTTCTGTGCTGCTTGAGGGAAGATGTGTCTGCAGCATCCATGTTTTCACATACATAGATGTACACTGTAAGACCCTTGCAATGGACAAATGACATACAGAGCATGCAGTAACAGGACAGATAAACAATACATATGCACAAAAACATGAATATGTCACCCCGTTCCATAAACTGGTATTTAAAAAAGGATAATGTGCAGTAAGAATGTGCGTACCTTGCAAATATGATATACGCTGCTGATATGATAAAGAGGAGATTAAATACATGGTAATAGATGCAACCTCAGTATACATTGTTTAAATGTTATATGCTAATTTCACTTGTTTTTTTATTATTTTGGTAGGGCACACAACATTCAGTAATATGTCAATCCAAGGCATATTTATAAATATATTTTTGAATTATTTTTGAGTACTTTTTATTTACATTTTAGACACCATCTCTTGAAGTATTTGACTGTTTAATTTTATCTCAAATTGTGAAGCACTTTATAGTGTATTTTAATATGAGCGCTAGAAGGTAATCATAGATCATCCGTTCTGACGTTTAATAATGGTGATTGAGATAATACCCCGTTGATGGTTTACAGGCACATGTGATGAATTAGTGGTAAAGAGCCACAGCAGAGTGTAATGACAGCTGTTCTGGGGCTGCTGGAGAGCCATACTGATATGATACCGTCGGTGAAGTTGCAATTCTTTCTTGCCGTTTGACAGGTCTTATGAGTGGTGGAGTGGGCACAAGTATCAATATGCCAACAGAGTTTAAGGCGCGTTTCGACAGCCATTCATGGATGGCTGTGGCAGTTCAAAGGAGGCTCATTCACATGCACCTAGATCCATAATGCAGCAATGCAGACTTATCAGGGGTGAAAATTGAGAAAACGATGCAAACCCCCTTAGTGGTCCAGGCGGCATGGGAAGAACATTTTTTAGAATATCAGCTTTAAAATGTGGATCTATAGTCAATTTCAGCATGAGGATCCTGGGAAAAACTTACCTTGTAAGTAATGTCATCCTACTGGCTCAAATGGAAAAGCAGCGCCTTCTTCTCCCTTAATTCTCTGATTCTAAAATGGAGCTAGAACTAATGAACATTTAATTTACATTGTAAGTAAATTATTACAAATGCTGCCACCTGTCTAGCATTTACTTACACATCATTTTGTCATCATGGCGTTGTTAAACAGAACATCATCCTAGTCTTCATAAATTACCTTTTATGTGTAACATTTTAATAGATCACTACTTTGCAGTTATGATCTTTGAGGTTTTCAAAACTGCAAACTTAATTTTTAAAGCTATTGCTGTGTGTTGGTAATACACGTTTACTGTATTTCATTAAGCTAAATTTCTAAACCATTATCTCATAAACTAGTCTCATGTTCTCAAACATGAGCATAATGTAAATGGCACATCAGATGCTAACATTAAAGGCGAAGTTAGATGGCACTCTGGCTGAGGAGCTCTACTTATGTTGTAATCCTCTGGAAAATGATAACATTCCCAAATTTAAATGAGTAACACAAGTCCCAGTGCACTCAGTAACATTATGCACATATAATTTTTAAACCCAAGAAGAACATTTATGCCTAACATTGTGATGGCTAACAGTAAACTAAACAGTCACAGTATTAACAGTCACAATTTTATAAAGTAGGTGTTCTATTAGGTTACTGATAATGGCAAAGATAATGGAAGTACATTCATTTGTTTATTTTAATCATGGATTATTAGAAATATGCTTTGTTTTAAAAGTAGGCCTAGCAAGTGGTCACACGGTGAGAAAAAATGAATTATTTATAATTCATGATTTTAGGATTCATTAGAATTCAACTATTATTTAGTTAGATTTTTATTTCAACATAATAAAATAATAGCAAGAAAATCAACACTAGAATGCTGGACGGACATATTCAGTAAACAAACGTATTTCATGTCAAAAAAAGGAGTAGGAGGAATGGAATACTTATCAAATGCAACTCACTTTTTTTCAGTTTTTTTCAAGGCAAAAGTTAATTTCAGTTTCTATTTAAATATTCTGAATTTCTGCCCCAATAATCACCATGCACTCCTTGGTCTAATCAAGCAAGAATTAAGACAAAAACAGATCGATTTGAATAAAATACACACACACACACACACACACACACACACACACACACACACACACACACACACACAGACATCACAGAACAAAGAAAAATCAGAAAACAAAGTCACACTATCAAAAGTGACCTATCTGTCATGTATCATATCTTACTGCCGATTCCCCTCTGTGTTCTTCCAGCTAATATCCTTTCAATATATTGTTTTTAAAAACAAAAAAATGTTAAATGTTCTACATGTTTTCCATTCCAAACTACAGCTGTTTCATAAATTATTAACCCCTTTGACTGTAATACAAAGATATTTTGCATTTGTCCTCCTATAACTGTTTCGTTAACAAACAAATTCCTCTCAGATACTGTAAACTTTCTTTCATTTGAAACAACAAAAATGTTTTTAGGTCATAGATGATTTTTAACTATATACATGATTTGAACCATTTTTAAATCAACCAGATCTTTGAATTTAAGTGCTTTGAATTTGATTTAAAAAATGGGTTTGTTGGTTCTCTGTAAGTGG